>NW_027009040.1:0-58330 GCF_036934945.1 Oncorhynchus masou masou | reverse complement strand
TGGTCTGTTGATCTACCACTCTAGTCTTGGTCTGTTGATCTACCATTCTAGTCTTGGTCTGTTGATCGACCATTCTAGTCTTGGTCTAAGTTGTTCTACCATTCTAGTCTTGGTCTGTTGATCTACCACTCTAGATGTATATATATTTAGTCTTGGTCTGTTGATCTACCACTCTAGTCTTGGTCTGTTGATCTACCACTCTAGTCTTGGTCTGAGTTGATCTACCACTCTAGTCTTGGTCTGTTGATCTACCATTCTAGTCTTGGTCTGTTGATCTACCATTCTAGTCTTGGTCTGTTGATCTACCATTCTAGTCTTGGTCTGAGTTGATCTACCACTCTAGTCTTGGTCTGTTGATCTACCACTCTAGTCTTGGTCTGTTGATCTACCATTCTAGTCTTGGTCTGTTGATCTACCACTCTAGTCTTGGTCTGTTGATCTACCACTCTAGTCTTGGTCTGTTGATCTACCACTCTAGTCTTGGTCTGAGTTGATCTACCATTCTAGTCTTGGTCTGTTGATCTACCATTCTAGTCTTGGTCTGTTGATCTACCACTCTAGTCTTGGTCTGTTGATCTACCATTCTAGTCTTGGTCTGTTGATCTACCATTCTAGTCTTGGTCTGTTGATCTACCATTCTAGTCTTGGTCTGTTGATCTACCATTCTAGTCTTGGTCTGTTGATCTACCATTCTAGTCTTGGTCTGAGTTGATCTACCACTCTAGATGTATATATATTTAGTCTTGGTCTGTTGATCTACCACTCTAGTCTTGGTCTGAGTTGATCTACCACTCTAGTCTTGGTCTGAGTTGATCTACCACTCTAGTCTTGGTCTGTTGATCTACCATTCTAGTCTTGGTCTGTTGATCTACCATTCTAGTCTTGGTCTGTTGATCTACCATTCTAGTCTTGGTCTGAGTTGATCTACCACTCTAGTCTTGGTCTGTTGATCTACCACTCTAGTCTTGGTCTGTTGATCTACCATTCTAGTCTTGGTCTGTTGATCTACCATTCTAGTCTTGGTCTGTTGATCTACCATTCTAGTCTTGGTCTGTTGATCTACCATTCTAGTCTTGGTCTGTTGATCTACCATTCTAGTCTTGGTCTGTTGATCTACCATTCTAGTCTTGGTCTGAGTTGATCTACCATTCTAGTCTTGGTCTGTTGATCTACCATTCTAGTCTTGGTCTAAGTTGATCTACCATTCTAGTCTTGGTCTGTTGATCTACCATTCTAGTCTTGGTCTGAGTTGATCTACCACTCTAGTCTTGGTCTGTTGATCTACCATTCTAGTCTTGGTCTGTTGATCTACCATTCCAGTCTTGGTCTGAGTTGATCTACCATTCTAGTCTTGGTCTGTTGATCTACCATTCTAGTCTTGGTCTAAGTTGATCTACCATTCTAGTCTTGGTCTGTTGATCTACCATTCCAGTCTTGGTCCGAGTTGATCTACCATTCTAGTCTTGGTTTGTTGATCTACCATTCTAGTCTTGGTCTGTTGATCTACCATTCCAGTCTTGGTCTGTTGATCTACCATTCTAGTCTTGGTCTGTTGATCTACCATTCTAGTCTTGGTCTGTTGATCTACCATTCTAGTCTTGGTCTGTTGATCTACCATTCTAGTCTTGGTCTGTTGATCGACCATTCTAGTCTTGGTCTAAGTTGTTCTACCATTCTAGTCTTGGTCTGAGTTGATCTACCACTCTAGATATATATATATTTAGTCTTGGTCTGTTGATCTACCACTCTAGTCTTGGTCTGTTGATCTACCACTCTAGTCTTGGTCTGAGTTGATCTACCACTCTAGTCTTGGTCTGTTGATCTACCATTCTAGTCTTGGTCTGTTGATCTACCATTCTAGTCTTGGTCTGTTGATCTACCATTCTAGTCTTGGTCTGTTGATCTACCATTCTAGTCTTGGTCTGTTGATCTACCATTCTAGTCTTGGTCTGTTGATCTACCATTCTAGTCTTGGTCTGAGTTGATCTACCACTCTAGTCTTGGTCTGTTGATCTACCACTCTAGTCTTGGTCTGTTGATCTACCATTCTAGTCTTGGTCTGTTGATCTACCACTCTAGTCTTGGTCTGAGTTGATCTACCATTCTAGTCTTGGTCTGTTGATCTACCATTCTAGTCTTGGTCTGTTGATCTACCACTCTAGTCTTGGTCTGAGTTGATCTACCATTCTAGTCTTGGTCTGTTGATCTACCATTCTAGTCTTGGTCTGAGTTGATCTACCATTCTAGTCTTGGTCTGAGTTGATCTACCATTCTAGTCTTGGTCTGAGTTGATCTACCACTCTAGTCTTGGTCTGTTGATCTACCACTCTAGTCTTGGTCTGTTGATCTACCATTCTAGTCTTGGTCTGTTGATCTACCATTCTAGTCTTGGTCTGTTGATCTACCATTCTAGTCTTGGTCTGAGTTGATCTACCACTCTAGTCTTGGTCTGAGTTGATCTACCATTCTAGTCTTGGTCTGTTGATCTACCATTCTAGTCTTGGTCTAAGTTGATCTACCATTCTAGTCTTGGTCTGTTGATCTACCATTCTAGTCTTGGTCTGAGTTGATCTACCACTCTAGTCTTGGTCTGTTGATCTACCATTCTAGTCTTGGTCTGTTGATCTACCATTCCAGTTTTGGTCTGTTGATCTACCACTCTAGTCTTGGTCTGAGTTGATCTACCATTCTAGTCTTGGTTTGTTGATCTACCATTCTAGTCTTGGTCTGTTGATCTACCACTCTAGTCTTGGTCTGTTGATCTACCATTCTAGTCTTGGTCTGAGTTGATCTACCATTCTAGTCTTGGTCTGTTGATCTTCCATTCTAGTCTTGGTCTGAGTTGATCTACCATTCTAGTCTTGGTCTGAGTTGATCTACCACTCTAGTCTTGGTCTGAGTTGATCTACCATTCCAGTCTTGGTCTGAGTTGATCTACCATTCTAGTCTTGGTCTGTTGATCTACCATTCTAGTCTTGGTCTGTTGATCTACCATTCTAGTCTTGGTCTGAGTTGATCTACCATTCTAGTCTTGGTCTGTTGATCTACCATTCTAGTCTTGGTCTGTTGATCTACCACTCTAGTCTTGGTCTGAGTTGATCTACCATTCTAGTCTTGGTCTGTTGATCTACCATTCTAGTCTTGGTCTGTTGATCTACCATTCGAGTCTTGGTCTGTTGATCTACCACTCTAGTCTTGGTCTGAGTTGATCTACCATTCTAGTCTTGGTCTGTTGATCTACCATTCTAGTCTTGGTCTGTTGATCTACCACTCTAGTCTTGGTCTGAGTTGATCTACCATTCTAGTCTTGGTCTGTTGATCTACCATTCTAGTCTTGGTCTGAGTTGATCTACCATTCTAGTCTTGGTCTGAGTTGATCTACCATTCTAGTCTTGGTCTGAGTTGATCTACCACTCTAGTCTTGGTCTGTTGATCTACCACTCTAGTCTTGGTCTGTTGATCTACCATTCTAGTCTTGGTCTGTTGATCTACCATTCTAGTCTTGGTCTGTTGATCTACCATTCTAGTCTTGGTCTGAGTTGATCTACCACTCTAGTCTTGGTCTGAGTTGATCTACCATTCTAGTCTTGGTCTGTTGATCTACCATTCTAGTCTTGGTCTAAGTTGATCTACCATTCTAGTCTTGGTCTGTTGATCTACCATTCTAGTCTTGGTCTGAGTTGATCTACCACTCTAGTCTTGGTCTGTTGATCTACCATTCCAGTCTTGGTCTGTTGATCTACCACTCTAGTCTTGGTCTGAGTTGATCTACCATTCTAGTCTTGGTTTGTTGATCTACCATTCTAGTCTTGGTCTGTTGATCTACCATTCCAGTCTTGGTCTGTTGATCTACCATTCTAGTCTTGGTCTGTTGATCTACCATTCTAGTCTTGGTCTGAGTTGATCTACCACTCTAGTCTTGGTCTGAGTTGATCTACCATTCTAGTCTTGGTCTGTTGATCTACCATTCTAGTCTTGGTCTGTTGATCTACCATTCTAGTCTTGGTCTGAGTTGATCTACCATTCTAGTCTTGGTCTGAGTTGATCTACCATTCTAGTCTTGGTCTGAGTTGATCTACCACTCTAGTCTTGGTCTGTTGATCTACCACTCTAGTCTTGGTCTGTTGATCTACCATTCTAGTCTTGGTCTGTTGATCTACCATTCTAGTCTTGGTCTGTTGATCTACCATTCTAGTCTTGGTCTGAGTTGATCTACCACTCTAGTCTTGGTCTGAGTTGATCTACCATTCTAGTCTTGGTCTGTTGATCTACCATTCTAGTCTTGGTCTAAGTTGATCTACCATTCTAGTCTTGGTCTGTTGATCTACCATTCTAGTCTTGGTCTGAGTTGATCTACCACTCTAGTCTTGGTCTGTTGATCTACCATTCCAGTCTTGGTCTGTTGATCTACCACTCTAGTCTTGGTCTGAGTTGATCTACCATTCTAGTCTTGGTTTGTTGATCTACCATTCTAGTCTTGGTCTGTTGATCTACCATTCCAGTCTTGGTCTGTTGATCTACCACTCTAGTCTTGGTCTGAGTTGATCTACCATTCTAGTCTTGGTTTGTTGATCTACCATTCTAGTCTTGGTCTGTTGATCTACCACTCTAGTCTTGGTCTGTTGATCTACCATTCTAGTCTTGGTCTGAGTTGATCTACCATTCTAGTCTTGGTTTGTTGATCTACCATTCTAGTCTTGGTCTGAGTTGATCTACCATTCTAGTCTTGGTCTGTTGATCTTCCATTCTAGTCTTGGTCTGAGTTGATCTACCATTCTAGTCTTGGTCTGAGTTGATCTACCACTCTAGTCTTGGTCTGAGTTGATCTACCATTCCAGTCTTGGTCTGAGTTGATCTACCATTCTAGTCTTGGTCTGTTGATCTACCATTCTAGTCTTGGTCTGTTGATCTACCATTCTAGTCTTGGTCTGAGTTGATCTACCATTCTAGTCTTGGTCTGTTGATCTACCACTCTAGTCTTGGTCTGTTGATCTACCACTCTAGTCTTGGTCTGTTGATCTACCATTCTAGTCTTGGTCTGAGTTGATCTACCATTCTAGTCTTGGTCTGAGTTGATCTACCATTCTAGTCTTGGTCTGTTGATCTACCATTCTAGTCTTGGTCTGTTGATCTACCATTCTAGTCTTGGTCTGAGTTGATCTACCATTCTAGTCTTGGTCTGTTGATCTACCATTCTAGTCTTGGTCTGTTGATCTACCATTCTAGTCTTGGTCTGTTGATCTACCACTCTAGTCTTGGTCTGTTGATCTACCATTCTAGTCTTGGTCTGAGTTGATCTACCATTCTAGTCTTGGTCTGTTGATCTACCATTCTAGTCTCAGTCCAAGACTCACTCTATCAGCCATGGTCTGTTGTTGATATCAGTCTCTCAGCCACTATGTTGTTGATTACAGTCAGCCACTATATCTGTTGTTGATATCAGTCTATTAGCCACTATATCTGTTGTTGATATCAGTCTATCAGCCACTATATCTGTTGTTGATATCAGTCTATTAGCCACTATATCTGTTGTTGATATCAGTCAGCCACTATATCTGTTGTTGATATCAGTCTATCAGCCACTATGTCTGTTGTTGATATCAGTATATCAGCCACTATGTCTGTTGTTGATATCAGTATATCAGCCACTATGTCTGTTGTTGATATCAGTCTATCAGCCACTATGTCTGTTGTTGATATCAGTCAGCCACTATGTCTGTTGTTGATATCAGTCAGCCACTATGTCTGTTGTTGATATCAGTATATCAGCCACTATATCTGTTGTTGATATCAGTCAGCCACTATGTCTGTTGTTGATATCAGTCAGCCACTATGTCTGTTGTTGATATCAGTCTATCAGCCACTATATCTGATGTTGATATCAGTATATCAGCCACTATGTCTGTTGTTGATATCAGTATATCAGCCACTATATCTGTTGTTGATATCAGTCAGCCACTATGTCTGTTGTTGATATCAGTCTATCAGCCACTATATCTGTTGTTGATATCAGTCAGCCACTATGTCTGTTGTTTTTATCAGTCTATCAGCCACTATGTCTGTTGTTGATATCAGTCTATCAGCCACTATGTTGTTGATATCAGTCTATCAGCCACTATGTTGTTGATATCAGTCTATCAGCCACTATGTTGTTGATATCAGTCTATCAGCCACTATGTCTGTTGTTGATATCAGTCTATCAGCCACTATGTTGTTGATATCAGTCTATCAGCCACTATATCTGTTGTTTTTATCAGTCTATCAGCCACTATATCTGTTGTTGATATCAGTCTATCAGCCACTATGTCTGTTGTTGATATCAGTCAGCCACTATGTCTGTTGTTGATATCAGTCTATCAGCCACTATGTCTGTTGTTGATATCAGTCAGCCACTATGTCTGTTGTTTTTATCAGTCAGCCACTATGTATGTTGTTGATATCAGTCTATCAGCCACTATGTCTGTTGTTGATATCAGTCAGCCACTATGTCTGTTGTTTTTATCAGTCAGCCACTATGTCTGTTGTTGATATCAGTCAGCCACTATGTTGTTGTTGATATCAGACTATCAGCCACTATGTCTGTTGTTGATATCAGTCAGCCACTATGTCTGTTGTTGATATCAGTCTATCAGCCACTATATCTGTTGTTGATATCAGTATATCAGCCACTATGTCTGTTGTTGATATCAGTCAGCCACTATGTCTGTTGTTGATATCAGTCAGCCACTATATCTGTTGTTGATATCAGACTATCAGCCACTATGTCTGTTGTTGATATCAGTCAGCCACTATGTCTGTTGTTGATATCAGTCAGCCACTATGTCTGTTGTTGATATCAGTATATCAGCCACTATGTCTGTTGTTGATATCAGTCAGCCACTATGTCTGTTGTTGATATCAGTCTATCAGCCACTATGTCTGTTGTTGATATCAGTCAGCCACTATATCTGTTGTTGATATCAGTCTATCAGCCACTATGTCTGTTGTTGATATCAGTCAGCCACTATATCTGTTGTTGATATCAGACTATCAGCCACTATGTCTGTTGTTGATATCAGTATATCAGCCACTATGTCTGTTGTTGATATCAGTCAGCCACTATGTCTGTTGTTCATATCAGTCTATCAGCCACTATGTCTGTTGTTGATATCAGTCTATCAGCCACTAAGTCTGTTGTTGATATCAGTCTATCAGCCACTATGTCTGTTGTTGATATCAGTCAGCCACTATATCTGTTGTTGATATCAGTCAGCCACTATATCTGTTGTTTTTATCAGTCTATCAGCCACTATATCTGTTGTTGATATCAGTCAGCCACTATGTCTGTTGTTGATATCAGTCAGCCACTATGTCTGTTGTTGATATCAGTCAGCCACTATGTCTGTTGTTGATATCAGTCAGCCACTATGTCTGTTGTTGATATCAGTCTATCAGCCACTATATCTGTTGTTGATATCAGTCAGCCACTATATCTGTTGTTGATATCAGTCAGCCACTATGTCTGTTGTTGATATCAGTCAGCCACTATGTCTGTTGTTGATATCAGTCTATCAGCCACTATGTCTGTTGTTGATATCAGTCAGCCACTATATCTGTTGTTGATATCAGTCAGCCACTATGTCTGTTGTTGATATCAGTCAGCCACTATATCTGTTGTTGATATCAGTCAGCCACTATGTCTGTTGTTTTTATCAGTCAGCCACTACGTCTGTTGTTGATATCAGTCAGCCACTATGTCTGTTGTTGATATCAGTCAGCCACTCTGTCTGTTGTTGATATCAGTCAGCCACTATGTCTGTTGTTGATATCAGTCTATCAGCCACTATGTCTGTTGTTGATATCAGTATATCAGCCACTATATCTGTTGTTGATATCAGTCAGCCACTATGTCTGTTGTTGATATCAGTCAGCCACTATGTCTGTTGTTGATATTAGTCAGCCACTATGTCTGTTGTTGATATCAGTCAGCCACTATGTCTGTTGTTGATGTTAGTCAGCCACTATGGAATGTAACATCCCCTCCCGTTTCTCTCTTGTCTGCTCTCTCCAGGTTTACGACTTGAGCAAGAAGCCTGATGACGGCATGAACGCCATCAGGTGAGTTACAACAGTCCTATTAGTGGTTAGGGTCAGGACCCTGAGTGTTACCAACAGTCCCATTAGTGGTTAGGGTCTGAACCCTGAGTGTTACCAACAGTCCCATTAGTGGTTAGGGTCAGGACCATGAGTGTTACAACAGTCCCATTAGTGGTTAGGGGCAGGACCCTGAGTGTTACCAACAGTCCCATTAGTGGTTAGGGTCAGGACCATGAGTGTTACCAACAGTCCCATTAGTGGTTAGGGTCTGAACCCTGAGTGATACAACAGTCCCATTAGTGGTTAGGGTCTGAACCATGAGTGTTACCAACAGTCCTGTTAGTGGTTAGGGTCTGAACCCTGAGTGTTACAACAGTCCCATTAGTGGTTAGGGTCTGAACCCTGAGTGTTACCAACAGTCCCGTTAGTGGTTAGGGTCAGGACCCTGAGTGTTACAACAGTCCCATTAGTGGTTAGGGTCTGAACCCTGAGTGTTACAACAGTCCCGTTAGTGGTTAGGGTCTGAACCCTGAGTGTTACCGACAGTCCTGTTAGTGGTTAGGGTCAGGACCGTGAGTGTTACAACAGTCCCGTTAGTGGTTAGGGTCTGAACCCTGAGTGATACAACAGTCCCATTCGTTGTTAGGGTCGGAACCCTAAGTGTAACAACAGTCCCATTAGTGGTTAGGGTCAGGACCCTGTGTGTTACCAACAGTCCCATTAGTGGTTAGGGTCTGAACCCTGAGTGTTACAACAGTCCCATTAGTGGTTAGGGTCTGAACCCTGAGTGTTACCAACAGTCCCGTTAGTGGTTAGGGTCAGGACCCTGAGTGTTACAACAGTCCCATTAGTGGTTAGGGTCTGAACCCTGAGTGTTACAACAGTCCCATTAGTGGTTAGGGTCTGAACCCTGAGTGTTACCAACAGTCCCGTTAGGGTCAGGACCTTGAGTGTTACCAACAGTCCCGTTAGTGGTTAGGGTCAGGACCCTGAGTGTTACCAACAGTCCCGTTAGTGGTTAGGGTCAGGACCCTGAGTGTTACCAACAGTCCCGTTAGTGGTTAGGGTCAGGAACCTGAGTGTTACCAACAGTTCTGTTAGTGGTTAGGGTCAGGACCCTGAGTGTTACCAACTGTCCCGTTAGGGTCAGGGCACTGAGTGTTACCAACAGTCCCGTTAGTGATTAGGGTCTGAACCCTGAGTGTTACAACAGTCCCATTAGTGGTTAGGGTCTGAACAATGAGTGTTACAACAGTCCCATTAGTGGTTAGGGTCTGAACCCTGAGTGTTACAACAGTCCCATTAGTGGTTAGGGTCAGGACCCTGAGTGTTACAACAGTCCCATTAGTGGTTAGGGTCTGAACCCTGAGTGTTACCGACAGTCCCATTAGTGGTTAGGGTCTGAACCTTGAGTGTTACCGACAGTCCCATTAGTGGTTAGGGTCAGGACCCTGAGTGTTACAACACTCCCATTAGTGGTTAGGGTCTGAACCCTGAGTGTTACCAACAGTCCTGTTAGTGGTTAGGGTCAGAACCCTGAGTGTTACAACAGTCCCATTAGTGGTTAGGGTCTGAACCCTGAGTGTTACTGACAGTCCTGTTAGTTGTTAGGGTCAGGACCCTGAGTGTTACAACAGTCCCGTTAGTGGTTAGGGTCTGAACCCTGAGTGTTACCAACAGTCCCATTAGTGGTTAGGGTCTGAACCCTGAGTGTTACCAACAGTCCCATTAGTGGTTAGGCTCAGGACCCTGAGTGTTACCAACAGTCCTGTTAGTGGTTAGGGTCTGAACCCTGAGTCTTACCAACAGTCCCATTAGTGGTTAGGGTCAGGACCCTGAGTGTTACCAACAGTCCCATTAGTGGTTAGGGTCTGAACTCTGAGTGTTACAACAGTCCCATTAGTGGTTAGGGTCTGAACCCTGAGTCTTACCAACAGTCCCGTTAGTGGTTTGGGTCAGGACCCTGAGTGTTACAACAGTCCCGTTAGTGGTTAGGGTCTGAACCCTGAGTGTTACCAACAGTCCCATTAGTGGTTAGGGTCTGAACCCTGAGTGTTACCAACAGTCCCATTAGTGGTTAGGGTCAGGACCCTGAGTGTTACCAACAGTCCTGTTAGTGGTTAGGGTCTGAACCCTGAGTCTTACCAACAGTCCCATTAGTGGTTAGGGTCAGGACCCTGAGTGTTACCAACAGTCCCGTTAGTTGTTAGGGTCAGGACCCTGAGTGTTACCAACAGTCCTGTTAATGGTTAGGGTGTGAACCCTGAGTCTTACCAACAGTCCCATTAGTGGTTAGGGTCTGAACCCTGAGTGTTACCAACAGTCCCATTCGTTGTTAGGGTCGGAACCCTAAGTGTAACAACAGTCCCGTTAGTGGTTAGGGTCAGGACCCTGTGTGTTACCAACAGTCCCATTAGTGGTTAGGGTCTGAACCCTGAGTGTTACCGACAGTCCTGTTAGTGGTTAGGGTCAGGACCCTGAGTGTTACAACAGTCCCGTTAGTGGTTAGGGTCTGAACCCTGAGTGTTACCAACAGTCCCATTAGTGGTTAGGGTCTGAGCCCTGAGTGTTACCAACAGTCCCATTAGTGGTTAGGGTCAGGACCCTGAGTGTTACCAACAGTCCTGTTAGTGGTTAGGGTCTGAACCCTGAGTGTTACCAACAGTCCCGTTAGGGTCAGGGTACTGAGTGTTACCAACAGTCCCGTTAGTGGTTAGGGTCTGAACAATGAGTGTTACAACAGTCCCATAAGTGGTTAGGGTCTGAACCCTGAGTGTTACAACAGTCCCATTAGTGGTTAGGGTCTGAACCCTGAGTATTACCAACAGTCCTGTTAGTGGTTTGGTTCAGGACCCTGAGTGTTACAACAGTCCCGTTAGTGGTTAGGATCTGAACCCTGAGTGTTACCGACGGTCCTGTTAGTGGTTAGGGTCTGAACCCTGAGTGTTATAACAGTCCTGTTAGGGTTTAGGGTCTGAACCCTGAGTGTTACCAACAGTCCCATTAGTGGTTATGTTCTGAACCCTGAGTGTTACCAACAGTCCCATTCGTTGTTAGGGTCGGAACCCTAAGTGTTACAACAGTCCCGTTAGTGGTTAGGGTCAGGACCCTGTGTGTTACCAACAGTCCCATTAGTGGTTAGGGTCTGAACCTTGAGTGTTACCGACAGTCCCGTTAGTGGTTAGGGTCAGGACACTGAGTGTTACAACAGTCCCATTTGTGGTTATGGTCTGAACCCTGAGTGTTACAACAGTCCCATTTGTTGTTAGGGTCGGAACCCTAAGTGTTACAACAGTCCTGTTAGTGGTTAGGGTCTGAACCCTGAGTGTTACAACAGTCCCATTAATGGTTAGGGTCTGAACCCTGAGTGTTACCAACAGTCCCGTTAGGGTCAGGACCTTGAGTGTTACCAACAGTCCCGTTAGTGGTTAGGGTCAGGACCGTGAGTGTTACCAACAGTCCCGTTAGTGGTTAGGGTCTGAACAATGAGTGTTACAACAGTCCCATTAGTGGTTAGGGTCTGAACCCTGAGTGTTACAACAGTCCCATTAGTGGTTAGGGTCAGGACCCTGAGTGTTACAACAGTCCCATTAGTGGTTAGGGTCTGAACCCTGAGTGTTACCGACAGTCCTGTTAGTGGTTAGTTTCAGGACCCTGTGTGTTACCAACAGTCCCATTAGTGGTTAGGGTCTGAACCTTGAGTGTTACCAACAGTCCCATTAGTGGTTAGGGTCTGAACCTTGAGTGTTACCGACAGTCCCATTAGTGGTTAGGGTCAGCACCCTGAGTGTTACAACAGTCCCATTAGTGGTTAGGGTCTGAACCCTGAGTGTTACCGACAGTCCTGTTAGTGGTTAGTGTCAGGACCCTGTGTGTTACCAACAGTCCCATTAGTGGTTAGGGTCTGAACCTTTAGTGTTACCAACAGTCCCATTAGTGGTTAGGGTCTGAACCTTGAGTGTTACCGACAGTCCCATTAGTGGTTAGGGTCAGCACCCTGAGTGTTACAACAGTCCCATTAGTGGTTAGGGTCAGGACCCTGAGTGTTACCAACAGTCCCATTAGTGGTTAGGGTCTGAACCCTGAGTGTTACCAACAGTCCCATTAGTGGTTAGGGTCAGGACCCTGAGTGTTACCAACAGTCCCATTAGTGGTTAGGGTCAGGACCCTGAGTGTTACCAACAGTCCCATTAGTGGTTAGGGTCTGAACCCTGAGTGTTACCAACAGTCCCATTAGTGGTTAGGGTCAGGACCCTGAGTGTTACCAACAGTCCTGTTAGTGGTTAGGGTCTGAACCCTGAGTGTTACCAACAGTCCCATTAGTGGTTAGGGTCTGAACCTTGAGTGTTACCGACAGTCCCATTAGTGGTTAGGGTCAGCACCCTGAGTGTTACAACAGTCCCATTAGTGGTTAGGGTCTGAACCCTGAGTGTTACCGACAGTCCTGTTAGTGGTTAGTGTCAGGACCCTGTGTGTTACCAACAGTCCCATTAGTGGTTAGGGTCTGAACCTTGAGTGTTACCAACAGTCCCATTAGTGGTTAGGGTCTGAACCCTGAGTGTTACCAACAGTCCCATTAGTGGTTAGGGTCAGGACCCTGAGTGTTACCAACAGTCCTGTTAGTGGTTAGGGTCTGAACCCTGAGTGTTACCAACAGTCCCATTAGTGGTTAGGGTCTGAACCCTGAGTGTTACCAACAGTCCCGTTAGGGTCAGGACCCTGAGTGTTACCAACAGTCCCGTTAGTGGTTAGGGTCAGGACCCTGAGTGTTACCAACAGTCCCGTTAGGGTCAGGGCACTGAGTGTTACCGACAGTCCCGTTAGTGATTAGGGTCTGAACCCTGAGTGTTACAACAGTCCCATTAGTGGTTAGGGTCTGAACAATGAGTGTTACAACAGTCCCATTAGTGGTTAGGGTCTGAACCCTGAGTGTTACAACAGTCCCATTAGTGGTTAGGGTCAGGACCCTGAGTGTTACAACAGTCCCATTAGTGGTTAGGGTCTGAACCCTGAGTGTTACCGACAGGCCTGTTAGTGGTTAGGGTCAGGACCCTGTGTGTTACCAACAGTCCCATTAGTGGTTAGGGTCTGAACCTTGAGTGTTACCGACAGTCCCATTAGTGGTTAGGGTCAGGACCCTGTGTGTTACCAACAGTCCCATTAGTGGTTAGGGTCTGAACCCTGAGTGTTACCAACAGTCCTGTTAGTGGTTAGTGTCAGAACCCTGAGTGTTACAACAGTCCCGTTAGTGGTTAGGGTCTGAACCCTGAGTGTTACCAACAGTCCTGTTAGTGGTTAGGGTCAGAACCCTGAGTGTTACAACAGTCCCGTTAGTGGTTAGGGTCTGAACCCTTAGTGTTCCCGACAGTCCTGTTAGTGGTTAGGGTCAGGACCCTGAGTGTTACAGCAGTCCCGTTAGTGGTTAGGGTCTGAACCCTGAGTGTTACCAACAGTCCCATTAGTGGTTAGGGTCTGAACCCTGAGGGTTACCAACAGTCCCATTAGTGGTTAGGGTCAGGACCCTGAGTGTTACCAACAGTCCTGTTAGTGTTTAGGGTCTGAACCCTGAGTGTTACCAACTGTCCCGTTAGTTGTTAGGGTCAGGACCCTGAGTGCTATAACAGTCCTGTTAGTGGTTAGGGTCTGAACCCTGAGTGTTACCAACAGTCCCGTTAGGGTCAGGGCACTGAGTGTTACCAACAGTCCCGTTAGTGGTTAGGGTCTGAACAATGAGTGTTACAACAGTCCCATAAGTGGTTAGGGCCTGAACCCTGAGTGTTACAACAGTCCCATTAGTGGTTAGTGTCTGAACCCTGAGTATTACCAACAGTCCTGTTAGTGGTTTGGGTCAGGACCCTGAGTGTTACAACAGTCCCATTAGTGGTTAGGGTCTGAACCCTGAGTGTTACCGACAGTCCCATTAGTGGTTAGGGTCAGGACACTGAGTGTTACAACAGTCCCATTTGTGGTTAGGGTCTGAACCCTGAGTGTTACAACAGTCCTGTTAGTGGTTAGGATCTGAACCCTGAGTGTTACCGACAGTCTTGTTAGTGGTTAGGGTCTGAACCCTGAGTGTTATAACAGTCCCGTTAGTGTTTAGGGACTGAACCCTGAGTGTTACCAACAGTCCCATTAGTGGTTAGGGTCTGAACCCTGAGTGTTACCAACAGTCCCATCCGTTGTTAGGGTCGGAACCCTAAGTGTTACAACAGTCCCGTTAGTGGTTAGGGTCAGGACCCTGTGTGTTACCAACAGTCCCATTAGTGGTTAGGGTCTGTACCCTGAGTGTTACAACAGTCCCATTCGTTGTTAGGGTCGGAACCCTAAGTGTTACAACAGTCCCGTTAGTGGTTAGGGTCAGGACCCTGTGTGTTACCAACAGTCCCATTAGTGGTTAGGGTCTGAACCCTGTGTGTTACCAACAGTCCCATTAGTGGTTAGGGTCTGAACCCTGAGTGTTACAACAGTCCCATTAATGGTTAGGGTCTGAACCCTGAGTGTTACCAACAGTCCCGTTAGGGTCAGGACCTTGAGTGTTACCAACAGTCCCGTTAGTGGTTAGGGTCAGGACCCTGAGTGTTACCAACAGTCCCGTTAGTGGTTAGGGTCTGAACCCTGAGTGTTACAACAGTCCCATTAGTGGTTAGGGTCTGAACCCTGAGTGTTACCAACAGTCCCGTTAGTGGTTAGGGTCAGGACCCTGAGTGTTACAACAGTCCCATTAGTGGTTAGGGTCTGAACCCTGAGTGTTACCAACAGTCCCGTTAGGGTCAGGGCACTGAGTGTTACCAACAGTCCCGTTAGTGGTTAGGGTCTGAACCCTGAGTGTTACCAACAGTCCCGTTAGGGTCAGGGCACTGAGTGTTACCAACAGTCCCGTTAGTGGTTAGGGTCTGAACCCTGAGTGTTACCAACAGTCCCGTTAGGGTCAGGGCACTGAGTGTTACCAACAGTCCTGTTAGTGGTTAGGGTCTGAACCCTGAGTGTTACAACAGTCCCATTAGTGGTTAGGGTCTGAACCCTGAGTGTTACCAACAGTCCTGTTAGTGGTTAGGGTCAGGACCCTGAGTGTTACAACAGTCCTGTTAGTGGTTAGGGTCTGAACCCTGAGTGTTACAACAGTCCTGTTAGTGGTTAGGGTCAGGACCCTGAGTGTTACCAACAGTCCTGTTAGTGGTTAGGGTCTGAACCCTGAGTGTTACCAACAGTCCCGTTAGTGGTTAGGGTCAGGACCCTGAGTGTTACAACAGTCCCATTAGTGGTTAGGGTCTGAACCCTGAGTGTTACCAACAGTCCCGTTAGGGTCAGGGCACTGAGTGTTACCAACAGTCCCGTTAGTGGTTAGGGTCTGAACCCTGAGTGTTACCAACAGTCCCGTTAGGGTCAGGGCACTGAGTGTTACCAACAGTCCCGTTAGTGGTTAGGGTCTGAACCCTGAGTGTTACCAACAGTCCCATTAGGGTCAGGGCACTGAGTGTTACCAACAGTCCTGTTAGTGGTTAGGGTCTGAACCCTGAGTGTTACAACAGTCCCATTAGTGGTTAGGGTCTGAACCCTGAGTGTTACCAACAGTCCTGTTAGTGGTTAGGGTCAGGACCCTGAGTGTTACAACAGTCCTGTTAGTGGTTAGGGTCTGAACCCTGAGTGTTACCAACAGTCCTGTTAGTGGTTAGGGTCAGGACCCTGAGTGTTACAACAGTCCTGTTAGTGGTTAGGGTCTGAACCCTGAGTGTTATAACAGTCCTGTTAGTGGTTAGGGTCTGGGTTCTGAACTGATCAATGAGTTATCCATCTAAAAAGTGTTCCTTACCGGTTGTTTTGCTCTTCATACCGTAGATTTGTGAATGGTTTGGGCAGTCCGTTGAATGTTACGTTGGGAGTCGGTGACATCGCTCCTCTGTCTGCCTCCAACTACAGTCTGCTTCCACAGGGAAAGTGAGTGGCTTTTTGCTTCATATCAACACACATTTATACCGTATGGGGGGGACGAGGAGAGAGATCTGATTGGCTGTTGTGTGTCTCAGGGCGGAGTTTACCATCATGAACAGTGGTGGTGCATCGTGTCTGTACTCTAAAGAGCTGGGCTTTGGCAGCGCCTTCACCCTCGTCATACCATCCACATTCAACATCGGAAGCCCTGATGTAAGTCCTCTATCCTATAACCCCTGATACCTAACCCTCAACAAAACTAGCAATGTGTTGTGTCTGATTGTGTTGTGAAGGCCCATGTTGGGCTGTTTACCAGGGTTTTAAAGCGTGTTTTTCTGTTTGTTGTGTCTGATTGTGTTGTGAAGGCCCATGTTGGGCTGTTTACCAGGGTTTTAAAACATGTTTTTCTGTTTGCTGTGTCTGATTGTGTTGTGAAGGCCCATGTTGGGCTGTTTACCAGGGTTTTAAAACATGTTTTTCTGTTGTTTGCTGTGTATTCTTTTTGTTGCAATAGTGTTTCATGTGTTGATTACTGTGTCCAGTGTTGGCAGGCCATCCAGGTGGTAGAAGACATCAAGCCCAACACCATCCACATGGGCTGGCAGATCCCTCAGTACTTCCTCATGACAGCAGGAGAGGTGGTGTTCTCTGTAACTGGCCTGGAGTTCTCCTACTCGCAGGTAGGGGGCGCCACTGTCCTCTCTCACCCGTCACACTGGCCTTGATCTCTAGTGGCTCTCTTCTCTTTCATCCAAACACAACTCAACTCAGACCTGTTACTTTGTCAATTAACTTTCAATTCTCATCTCAACCCAAAACCTAATGCACACCTCTTCTTGCTCTGTAGGCGCCTAGCAACATGAAGTCGGTGCTGCAGGCTGGTTGGCTGTTCACTGTCGCCGTGGGAAACATCATAGTGCTGATTGTTGCCGAGGCAGCACAGCTTCCAGATCAGGTTACTACAGATCTTCTAACCTCTAGAACCCTATAAAACCCCCTAAACAATACTGACCACTGTACTGAGGTCAAATTGGGCCTAAGTTCATTGATATCTAACCCCTGTGTATCTGTGTGTTCCAGGGGACAGAGTAGTGATATTAACCCCTGTGTGTTCCAAGGGGCAGAGTAGTGATATTAACCCCTGTGTGTCTGTGTGTTCCAGGGAGCAGAGTAGTGATATTAACCCTGTGTGTTCCAGGGGGCAGAGTAGTGATATTAACCCCTGTGTGTTCCAGGGGGCAGAGTAGTGATATTAACCCCTGTGTGTTCCAGGGGGCAGAGTAGTGATATTAACCCCTGTGTGTCTGTGTGTTCCAGGGGACAGAGTAGTGATATTAACCCCTGTGTGTTCCAGGGGGCAGAGTAGTGATATTAACCCCTGTGTGTTCCAGGGGGCAGAGTAGTGATATTAACCCCTGTGTGTTCCAGGGGCAGAGTAGTGATATTAACCCCTGTGTGTTCCAGGGGGCAGAGTAGTGATATTAACCCCTGTGTGTCTGTGTGTTCCAGGGGACAGAGTAGTGATATTAACCCCTGTGTATCTGTGTGTTCCAGGGAGCAGAGTAGTGATATTAACCCTGTGTGTTCCAGGGGGCAGAGTAGTGATATTAACCCCTGTGTATCTGTGTGTTCCAGGGGACAGAGTAGTGATATTAACCCCTGTGTGTTCCAGGGGGCAGAGTAGTGATATTAACCGCTGTGTGTTCCAGGGGACAGAGTAGTGATATTAACCCCTGTGTGTTCCAGGGGACAGAGTAGTGATATTAACCCCTGTGTATCTGTGTGTTCCAGGGGCAGAGTAGTGATATTAACCCCTGTGTATCTGTGTGTTCCAGGGGACAGAGTAGTGAAATTAACCCCTGTGTGTTCCAGGGGACAGAGTAGTGATATTAACCCCTGTGTGTTCCAAGGGGCAGAGTAGTGATATTAACCCCTGTGTGTTCCAGGGGACAGAGTAGTGATATTAACCCCTGTGTATCTGTGTGTTCCAGGGGCAGAGTAGTGATATTAACCCCTGTGTATCTGTGTGTTCCAGGGGACAGAGTAGTGATATTAACCCCTGTGTGTTCCAGGGGACAGAGTAGTGATATTAACCCCTGTGTGTTCCAAGGGGCAGAGTAGTGATATTAACCCCTGTGTGTTCCAGGGGGCAGAGTAGTGATATTAACCCCTGTGTATCTGTGTGTTCCAGGGGGCAGAGTAGTGATATTAACCCCTGTGTACCTGTGTGTTCCAGGGGACAGAGTAGTGATATTAACCCCTGTGTGTTCCAGGGGACAGAGTAGTGATATTAACCCCTGTGTATCTGTGTGTTCCAGGGGACAGAGTAGTGATATTAACCCCTGTGTATCTGTGTGTTCCAGGGGGCAGAGTAGTGATATTAACCCCTGTGTGTTCCAGGGGGCAGAGTAGTGATATTAACCCCTGTGTATCTGTGTGTTCCAGGGGGCAGAGTAGTGATATTAACCCCTGTGTATCTGTGTGTTCCAGGGGGCAGAGTAGTGATATTAACCCCTGTGTGTTCCAGGGGGCAGAGTAGTGATATTAATCCCTGTGTGTCTGTGTGTTCCAGGGGGCAGAGTAGTGATATTAACCCCTGTGTGTCTGTGTGTTCCAGGGGACAGAGTAGTGATATTAACCCATGTGTGTCTGTGTGTTCCAGGGGGCAGAGTAGTGATATTAACCCCTGTGTATCTGTGTGTTCCAGGGGACAGAGTAGTGATATTAACCCCTGTGTGTCTGTGTGTTCCAGGGGACAGAGTAGTGATATTAACCCCTGTGTGTCTGTGTGTTCCAGGGGGCAGAGTAGTGATATTAACCCCTGTGTGTTCCAGGGGGCAGAGTAGTGATATTAACCCCTGTGTATCTGTGTGTTCCAGGGGACAGAGTAGTGATATTAACCGCTGTGTGTTCCAGGGGGCAGAGTAGTGATATTAACCCCTGTGTGTTCCAGGGGGCAGAGTAGTGATATTAACCCCTGTGTGTTCCAGGGGGCAGAGTAGTGATATTAACCCCTGTGTGTTCCAGGGGGCAGAGTAGTGATATTAACCCCTGTGTGTCTGTGTGTTCCAGGGGACAGAGTAGTGATATTAACCCCTGTGTGTCTGTGTGTTCCAGGGGGCAGAGTAGTGATATTAACCCCTGTGTATCTGTGTGTTCCAGGGGGTAGAGTAGTGATATTAACCCCTGTGTGTTCCAGGGGGCAGAGTAGTGATATTAACCCCTGTGTGTTCCAGGGGGCAGAGTAGTGATATTAACCCCTGTGTGTTCCAGGGGGCAGAGTAGTGATATTAACCCCTGTGTGTTTGTGTGTTCCAGGGGCAGAGTAGTGATATTAACCCCTGTGTGTCTGTGTGTTCCAGGGGACAGAGTAGTGATATTAACCCCTGTGTGTTCCAGGGGGCAGAGTAGTGATATTAACCCCTGTGTGTCTGTGTGTTCCAGGGGGCAGAGTAGTGATATTAACCCCTGTGTGTTCCAGGGGGCAGAGTAGTGATATTAACCCCTGTGTGTTCCAGGGGGCAGAGTAGTGATATTAACCCCTGTGTGTCTGTGTGTTCCAGGGGGCAGAGTAGTGATATTAACCCCTGTGTGTTCCAGGGGGCAGAGTAGTGATATTAACCCCTGTGTGTTTGTGTGTTCCAGGGGACAGAGTAGTGATATTAACCCCTGTGTGTTCCAGGGGGCAGAGTAGTGATATTAACCCCTGTGTGTCTGTGTGTTCCAGGGGGCAGAGTAGTGATATTAACCCCTGTGTGTTCCAGGGGGCAGAGTAGTGATATTAACCCCTGTGTATCTGTGTGTTCCAGGGGGCAGAGTAGTGATATTAACCCCTGTGTGTTCCAGGGGGCAGAGTAGTGATATTAACCCCTGTGTATCTGTGTGTTCCAGGGGGCAGAGTAGTGATATTAACCCCTGTGTGTCTGTGTGTTCCAGGGGGCAGAGTAGTGATATTAACCCCTGTGTGTTCCAGGGGGCAGAGTAGTGATATTAACCCCTGTGTGTCTGTGTGTTCCAGGGGGCAGAGTAGTGATATTAACCCCTGTGTGTTCCAGGGGGCAGAGTAGTGATATTAACCCCTGTGTGTTCCAGGGGGCAGAGTAGTGATATTAACCCCTGTGTGTCTGTGTGTTCCAGGGGGCAGAGTAGTGATATTAACCCCTGTGTGTTCCAGGGGGCAGAGTAGTGATATTAACCCCTGTGTGTTTGTGTGTTCCAGTGGGCAGAATACATCCTGTTTGCCTCTCTCCTTGTGGTGGTGTGTATTGTGTTCGCCGTCATGTCCTACTTCTACACCTACACTGACCCAGCGGAGATCGAGGCCCAGTTCCGCCAGCCGGAACACGAGCCGGAGGAGAAGAAGAGAGATCGGGTTGAGATGGAGAGAAAGGACTCAGACTGCAGCAAGAGCAGCAAGGGTTCTGACAAGAAGAAGAGGGATTCTGTTGTTGAGCAGCATAACCAAGATGTCAAACAGAGCAAGATGTAAAACTCCCCATTCACACCATTTCCTCCTCCTGAACCAATCAGAACAGGTCTCAGAGAGAGAACCATTGGAACTTAATCTTATGAACATTAATCCTTCGATACAGCTTTATGGGTAAATTTTGACTTTGATATATTGTAAATAATTTTTTACAATGATTTATTTTGCACCATGTAGCAAAAGCAACATTATGAATGTAATTTTGCTCATCATAATTTATTCGAAAGAGGACATACTGTATGAATGACCATTCCTATTCATTTCCCAGTACAGTGTTTTGTGTACTGGATATGTAATTGTTTTGAGTTAATTCCACACCAAGTGAGTCCCTGGCAGTCAAGTGCTTCAATAAAGAGGATGAGTCTTACTTTGTGTCGTGATATTGTTAGCCAGGTGTAAGGTAATCATTAGTCCAAACCTCTTTGTTTTGCAACGAAAATGAGAGTTTCTTTTGGACAAAATCAGACCGCTCCATCCCAGTTTAGTTTGGTTCCGAGGGCAGAATTCCAACCCGAGGTAAGCACCTGTAAATGGAACGTCATTCCCTTTTTATGCAGTGTTCTCTCTGTGTTTTCTGACCTTGAACTTCAGCACGATAACAGCTTTCTTAGCTATTGATAAGAGCTAAGTTAATGAGTACGCCATTTGTATAAGAGGATTGTAAATTATATATACACACAACATGCAACAATTTCAAAGACTTTACTGAGATACAGTTCACATGAGGAAATCAATCAGTCAATTGAAATACATTCATTAGGCCCTATACTATGGATTTCACGTGCCTGAGAATGCAGATAGCTTAAAAAGGGAGGGGCATGGATCAGAAAACCAGCCAGGTTCTGGTGTGACCACCATTTACCTTGTGCAGCGTGATGCATAGAGCTGATCAGCCTGAAGATTGTGAATGTCCCATTCCTCTTCAATGGCTGTGTAGAGTTTGATATTGGCAGGAACTAGAACACAAACGGCTGTGCATCTACTAGGGCCAAGATGTCTAGGCGTACCATAGGGTTGGATAATTAGACCTTGTGATTCCTCATCTATATCAATAACCTGACTGCTGGGTCTTCTACCATACTAATCTATATCAATAACCTTACTGCGGGGACTTCTACCGTACTAATCTATATCAATAACCTGGCTGCTGGGTCTACTACCATACTAATCTATATCAATGACCTGCTGAGTCTACGACCATACTAATCTATATCAATAACCTGCTGGGTCTACTACCATACTAATCTATATCAATGACCTGCTGGGTCTACGACCATACTAATCTATATCAATGACCTGCTGGGTCTACTACCATACTAATCAATATCAATAACCTGACTGCTGGGTCTTCTACCATACTAATCTATATCAATGACCTGCTGGGTCTTCTACCATACTAATCTATATCAATGACCTGCTGGGTCTTCTACCATACTAATCTATATCAATGACCTGCTGGGTCTTCTACCATACTAATCTATATCAATGACCTGCTGGGTCTACTACCATACTAATCTATATCAATGACCTGCTGGGTCTACTACTATACTAATCTATATCAATGACCTGCTGGGTCTACTAACATACTAATCTATATCAATAACCTGCTGGGTCTTCTACCGTACTAATCTATATCAATGACCTGCTGGGTCTTCTACCATACTAATCTATATCAATGACCTGCTGGGTCTTCTACCGTACTAATCTATATCAATGACCTGCTGGGTCTACTACCATACTAATCTATATCAATAACCTGCTGGGTCTACTAACATACTAATCTATATCAATGACCTGCTGGGTCTTCTACCGTACTAATCTATATCAATAACCTGCTGGGTCTACTAACATACTAATCTATATCAATGACCTGCTGGGTCTTCTACCGTACTAATCTATATCAATAACCTTACTGCTGGGTCTTCTACCGTACCATACTGATCTATATCAATGACCTGCTGGGTCTACTACCATACTAATCTATATCAATGACCTGCTGGGTCTACTACCATACTAATCTATATCAATAACCTTACTGCTGGGTATTCTACCATACTATTCTATATCAATAACCTGCTGGGTCTTCTACCATACTAATCTATATCAATAACCTGCTGGGTCTACTACTATACTAATCTATATCAATGACCTGCTGGGTCTTCTACCATACTAATCTATATCAATAACCTGCTGGGTCTTCTTAGAGTCCTGTGTGGCTCAGTCGGTAGAGCATGGCGCTTGGAACGCCAAGCGTCGTGGGTTCGATTCCCGCTGGGACCACCCATATGTAAAAGTAGTGGCCCCAGCCGACTTGTAAGTCGCTTTGGACAAAAGCGTCTGCTAAATGGGATATATTTATATATATATATTTCTACCGTACTAATCTATATCAATAACCTTACTGCTGGGTATTCTACCATACTATTCTATATCAATAACCTTATTGCTGGGTCCACTACCATACTAATCTATATCAATAACCTGCTGGGTCTACTACCGTACTAATCTATATCAATAACATTACTGCTGGGTCTACTACCGTACTAATCTATATCAATAACCTGCTGGGTCTACTACCATACTAATCTATATCAATAACCTGCTGGGTCTACTACCATACTAATCTATATCAATAACCTGCTGGGTCTACTACCATACTAATCTATATCAATGACCTGCTGGGTCTACTACCATACTAATCTATATCAATAACCTTACTGCTGGGTATTCTACCGTACTTCCCCTTCTCTTTGCTGATGACACCAATTTGATTTTATCACACAATTTTCATTCACTAATTAATGAAACCAACTCAGTCATGGACATTTTCTGATAAGTTCCAGCTAATTTGTTTATCTTTAAATGTTAAAAAAAATCTACATTTTATTGTGTTCATTAGTAAGAATGAGAAATGATGTATTACATAATAAAAACACAATAATAATAAATGAGTGAATCTGAATGTTTGGGAATGAAATGGAACATCCTGGATTCCTCTGAGTTGTAACAGTTATCCTGGAACCATCACATTCAACATGTCTGCAGCCAAGTGACGTAATCTGTTGGTATCAGGGGTTCATCAGGCTTCGTAACTCTATATTAGAGCTTCATTTACCCATATCTCAGTTACTGTAATATTGTCTGTGCCAGTACATGTGCCTCCTACCTACACCCTCATTATACAAAATACATTTGCAAGACAACTCACCTCCTCCCTAATTACCTGGCTCAATCTGCACCTTTGTTTAAGAAACTCAATATCCTGTCTTCTTAGGACATGAATGTACACCCATTCGTCTACAAATACTCATACCTCCAAGACAGTTCACCTAAACCCTTCAATGGATTCTACCAGGTCCCAGACAGTTTACCGAAACCCTTCAATGGATTCTACCAGGTCCCAGTTTACCTAAACCCTTCAATGGATTCTACCAGGTCCCAGTTTACCTACACCCTTCAATGGATTCTACCAGGTCCCAGTTTACCTAAACCCTTCAATGGATTCTACCAGGTCCCAGACAGTTTACCTAAACCCTTCAATGGATTCTACCAGGTCCCAGACAGTTCACCTAAACCCTTCAATGGATTCTACCAGGTCCCAGTTTACCTAAACCCTTCAATGGATTCTACCAGGTCCCAGACAGTTTACCTAAACCCTTCAATGGATTCTACCAGGTCCCAGTTTACCTAAACCCTTCAATGGATTCTACCAGGTCCCAGTTTACCTAAACCCTTCAATGGATTCTACCAGGTCCCAGTTTACCTAAACCCTTCAATGGATTCTACCAGGTCCCAGTTTACCTAAACCCTTCAATGGATTCTACCAGGTCCCAGACAGTTTACCTAAACCCTTCAATGGATTCTACCAGGTCCCAGTTTACCTAAACCCTTCAATGGATTCTACCAGGTCCCAGACAGTTCACCTAAACCCTTCAATGGATTCTACCAGGTCCCAGTTTACCTAAACCCTTCAATGGATTATACCAGGTCCCAGTTTACCTAAACCCTTCAATGGATTCTACCAGGTCCCAGTTTACCTAAACCCTTCAATGGATTCTACCAGGTCCCAGTTTACCTAAACCCTTCAATGGATTCTACCAGGTCCCAGTTCACCTAAACCCTTCAATGGATTCTACCAGGTCCCAGTTTACCTAAACCCTTCAATGGATTCTACCAGGTCCCAGACAGTTCACCTAAACCCTTCAATGGATTCTACCAGGTCCCAGTTTACCTAAACCCTTCAATGGATTATACCAGGTCCCAGTTTACCTAAACCCTTCAATGGATTCTACCAGGTCCCAGACAGTTTACCTAAACCCTTCAATGGATTCTACCAGGTCCCAGTTCACCTAAACCCTTCAATGGATTCTACCAGGTCCCAGACAGTTTACCTAAACCCTTCAATGGATTCTACCAGGTCCCAGTTTACCTAAACCCTTCAATGGATTCTACCAGGTCCCAGACAGTTTACCTAAACCCTTCAATGGATTCTACCAGGTCCCAGTTTACCGAAACCCTTCAATGGATTCTACCAGGTCCCAGTTTACCTAAACCCTTCAATGGATTCTACCAGGTCCCAGTTTACCTAAACCCTTCAATGGATTCTACCAGGTCCCAGTTCACCTAAACCCTTCAATGGATTCTACCAGGTCCCAGTTTACCTAAACCCTTCAATGGATTCTACCAGGTCCCAGTTTACCTAAACCCTTCAATGGATTCTACCAGGTCCCAGTTTACCTAAACCCTTCAATGGATTCTACCAGGTCCCAGACAGTTTACCTAAACCCTTCAATGGATTCTACCAGGTCCCAGTTCACCTAAACCCTTCAATGGATTCTACCAGGTCCCAGACAGTTTACTTAAACCCTTCAATGGATTCTACCAGGTCCCAGACAGTTTACCTAAACCCTTCAATGGATTCTACCAGGTCCCAGACAGTTTACCTAAACCCTTCAATGGATTCTACCAGGTCCCAGACAGTTTACCTAAACCCTTCAATGGATTCTACCAGGTCCCAGTTTACCTAAACCCTTCAATGGATTCTACCAGGTCCCAGACAGTTTACCTAAACCCTTCAATGGATTCTACCAGGTCCCAGTTCACCTAAACCCTTCAATGGATTCTACCAGGTCCCAGTTTACCTAAACCCTTCAATGGATTCTACCAGGTCCCAGTTTACCTAAACCCTTCAATGGATTCTACCAGGTCCCAGTTTACCTAAACCCTTCAATGGATTCTACCAGGTCCCAGACAGTTTACCTAAACCCTTCAATGGATTCTACCAGGTCCCAGTTCACCTAAACCCTTCAATGGATTCTACCAGGTCCCAGTTTACCTAAACCCTTCAATGGATTCTACCAGGTCCCAGTTTACCTAAACCCTTCAATGGATTCTACCAGGTCCCAGTTTACCTAAACCCTTCAATGGATTCTACCAGGTCCCAGTTCAACTAAACCCTTCAATGGATTCTACCAGGTCCCAGTTTACCTAAACCCTTCAATGGATTCTACCAGGTCCCAGTTTACCTAAACCCTTCAATGGATTCTACCAGGTCCCAGACAGTTTACCTAAACCCTTCAATGGATTCTACCAGGTCCCAGTTCACCTAAACCCTTCAATGGATTCTACCAGGTCCCAGACAGTTTACCTAAACCCTTCAATGGATTCTACCAGGTCCCAGTTTACCTAAACCCTTCAATGGATTCTACCAGGTCCCAGACAGTTTACTTAGACCCTTCAATGGATTCTACCAGGTCCCAGACAGTTTACCTAAACCCTTCAATGGATTCTACCAGGTCCCAGTTTACCTAAACCCTTCAATGGATTCTACCAGGTCCCAGTTTACCTAAACCCTTCAATGGATTCTACCAGGTCCCAGACAGTTTACCTAAACCCTTCAATGGATTCTACCAGGTCCCAGTTCACCTAAACCCTTCAATGGATTCTACCAGGTCCCAGTTTACCTAAACCCTTCAATGGATTCTACCAGGTCCCAGACAGTTTACCTAAACCCTTCAATGGATTCTACCAGGTCCCAGTTTACCTAAACCCTTCAATGGATTCTACCAGGTCCCAGTTTACCTAAACCCTTCAGTGGATTCTACCAGGTCCCAGTTTACCTAAACCCTTCAATGGATTCTACCAGGTCCCAGACAGTTTACCTAAACCCTTCAATGGATTCTACCAGGTCCCAGTTCACCTAAACCCTTCAATGGATTCTACCAGGTCCCAGACAGTTTACCTAAACCCTTCAATGGATTCTACCAGGTCCCAGTTTACCTAAACCCTTCAATGGATTCTACCAGGTCCCAGACAGTTTACTTAAATCCTTCAATGGATTCTACCAGGTCCCAGACAGTTTACCTAAACCCTTCAATGGATTCTACCAGGTCCCAGTTTACCTAAACCCTTCAATGGATTCTACCAGGTCCCAGTTTACCTAAACCCTTCAATGGATTCTACCAGGTCCCAGTTTACCTAAACCCTTCAATGGATTCTACCAGGTCCCAGTTTACCTAAACCCTTCAATGGATTCTACCAGGTCCCAGTTTACCTAAACCCTTCAATGGATTCTACCAGGTCCCAGACAGTTTACCTAAACCCTTCAATGGATTCTACCAGGTCCCAGACAGTTTACCTAAACCCTTCAATGGATTCTACCAGGTCCCAGTTCACCTAAACCCTTCAATGGATTCTACCAGGTCCCAGTTTACCTAAACCCTTCAATGGATTCTACCAGGTCCCAGTTTACCTAAACCCTTCAATGGATTCTACCAGGTCCCAGTTTACCTAAACCCTTCAATGGATTCTACCAGGTCCCAGTTTACCTAAACCCTTCAATGGATTCTACCAGGTCCCAGACAGTTTACCTAAACCCTTCAATGGATTCTACCAGGTCCCAGTTCACCTAAACCCTTCAATGGATTCTACCAGGTCCCAGTTTACCTAAACCCTTCAATGGATTCTACCAGGTCCCAGTTTACCTAAACCCTTCAATGGATTCTACCAGGTCCCAGTTCACCTAAACCCTTCAATGGATTCTACCAGGTCCCAGTTTACCTAAACCCTTCAATGGATTCTACCAGGTCCCAGACAGTTTACCTAAACCCTTCAATGGATTCTACCAGGTCCCAGACAGTTTACCTAAACCCTTCAATGGATTCTACCAGGTCCCAGTTCACCTAAACCCTTCAATGGATTCTACCAGGTCCCAGTTTACCTAAACCCTTCAATGGATTCTACCAGGTCCCAGACAGTTTACCTAAACCCTTCAATGGATTCTACCAGGTCCCAGTTTACCTAAACCCTTCAATGGATTCTACCAGGTCCCAGTTCACCTAAACCCTTCAATGGATTCTACCAGGTCCCAGTTTACCTAAACCCTTCAATGGATTCTACCAGGTCCCAGACGTCCATTAATACAGTGTATCTGTAGACACACCTCCATTAATACAGTGTATCTGTAGACACACCTCCATTAATACAGTGTATCTGTAGACACACCTCCATTAATACAGTGGATCTATAGACACACCTCCTCCACACCTCCATTAATACAGTGGATCTATAGACACACCTCCTCCACACCTCCATTAATACGGTGGATCTATAGGCACACCTCCTCCACACCTCCATTAATACAGTGTATCTGTAGACACACCTCCATTAATACAGTGGATCTATAGACACACCTCCTCCACACCTCCATTAATACAGTGTATCTGTAGACACACCTCCATTAATACAGTGGATCTATAGACACACCTCCTCCACACCTCCATTAATACAGTGCATCTGTAGACACACCTCCATTAATACAGTGGATCTGTAGACACACCTCCATTAATACAGTGTATCTGTAGACACACCTCCTCCACACCTCCATTAATACAGTGTATCTGTAGACACACCTCCTCCACACCTCCATTAATAGTGTATCTGTAAACACACCTCCTCCACACCTCCATTAATACAGTGCATCTGTAGACACACCTCCATTAATACAGTGTATCTGTAGACACACCTCCATTAATACAGTATATCTGTAGACACACCTCCTCCACACCTCCATTAATAGTGTATCTGTAGACACACCTCCTCCACATCTCCATTAATAGTGTATCTGTAGACACACCTCCTCCACACCTCCATTAATACAGTGGATCTATAGACACACCTCCTCCACACCTCCATTAATACAGTGTATCTGTAGACACACCTCCATTAATACAGTGTATCTGTAGACACACCTCCATTAATACAGTATATCTGTAGACACACCTCCTCCACACCTCCATTAATACAGTGCATCTGTAGACACACCTCCATTAATACAGTGTATCTGTAGACACACCTCCATTAATACAGTATATCTGTAGACACACCTCCTCCACACCTCCATTAATAGTGTATCTGTAGACACACCTCCTCCACACCTCCATTAATAGTGTATCTGTAGACACACCTCCTCCACACCTCCATTAATAGTGTATCTGTAGACACACCTCCTCCACACCTCCATTAATACAGTGGATCTATAGACACACCTCCTCCACACCTCCATTAATACAGTGTATCTGTAGACACACCTCCATTAATACAGTGTATCTGTAGACACACCTCCATTAATACAGTGGATCTATAGACACACCTCCTCCACACCTCCATTAATACAGTGCATCTGTAGACACACCTCCATTAATACAGTATATCTGTAGACACACCTCCTCCACACCTCCATTAATACAGTGTATCTGTAGACACACCTCCTCCACACCTCCATTAATACAGTGTATCTGTAGACACACCTCCTCCACACCTCCATTAATACAGTGTATCTGTAGACACACTTCCTCCACACCTCCATTAATAGTGTATCTGTAGACACACCTCCTCCACACCTCCATTAATAGTGTATCTGTAGACACACCTCCTCCACACCTCCATTAATAGTGTATCTGTAGACACACCTCCTCCACACCTCCATTAATAGTGTATCTGTAGACACACCTCCTCCACACCTCCATTAATAGTGTATCTGTAGACACACCTCCTCCTCACCTCCATTAATACAGTGGATCTATAGACACACCTCCTCCACACCTCCATTAATAGTGTAGCTAGCCAACTTTAGCCAGTTATCTTGGGTGGGTGACTGCTGGTGTGAGGTCAGGATAATCCCTCCTCCACACCTCCATTAATAGTGTATCTGTAGACACACCTCTTCCACACCTCCATTAATAGTGTATCTGTAGACACACCTCCTCCACACCTCCATTAATAGTGTAGCTAGCCAACTTTAGCCAGTTATCTTGGGTGGGTGACTGCTGGTGTGAGGTCAGGATCAACCCTCCTCCTCGGCCAGAGCGTCCAGTGTGAACGCTCTGAACGCTCTGAGAGCGAAACGCCCAGAGGACACTCTGGTGCTACCAACCTCCAAAACACACATTTTCTTCTTGTGGGAAGAGAGCTGATGACGTCACCTACTGTATGCTCTTTCCGGAGCCCGATTGGGTCCAGACTGAGGAGGAAACCTGCGCACATCCCTGACCACCACCTGAAGTGGTCAAGACAGATCTGAACAGGAAGAACACTTGTGTGCGTGCAGAACCCGTCTTTTCAATGTGATCTTCTATTCTGGTCGCAGAAGTCCCGTGTCAGTGTAGACACAACCTTATTTCCTGTCCAGTTACAACACAGGAAGTCCCCTCGGCTGGTAGTCTAACTCATTAAGGACCTTCATTGATCAAATCAAGTGAAGAGAGAAAACCCACCGACACACAAGGCCCTCAAGGCCTGGAGTTTGACACGTGGTGTCCAGGGTCTTCTGCACGTGTGACGAACAGAAATACATCCAGGGCCCAGAGTCTGTTAGCAGGAAGTGTTTATTGGTGAGGTCACTGAAAGCTACAGGAGCTTCCATTACCTTGGAGGGGTTCGGATGACAAGCAGAGATGATACACACAGACAGCTCTAGAAAGCGGCAGATCGGATAAAGGAACCAAAATGTCTGTGTTTCATTGTTGGCCGTCTGCGGTCCATATCCTTACTCTGATACTGGACTATAACGGTATCTCAGATCTCTCTTCAGTTCATCCCTGGGTAGATGATGCAACTCCTCAGCCTTGTTGCTACAGTAGTCAATCTGAAACATATCGTCAACGTATAAGGCTGGGATTCCCTTTAAACCCTATAAACATGTCAGATCTCTGGCTGGGATTCCCTTTAAACCCTATAAACATGTCAGATCTCTGGCTGGGATTCCCTTTTAAACCCTATAAACATGTCAGATCTCTGGCTGGGATTCCCTTTTAAACCCTATAAACATGTCAGATCTCTGGCTGGGATTCCCTTTTAAACCCTATAAACATGTCAGATCTCTGGCTGGGATTCCCTTTAAACCCTATAAACATGTCAGATCTCTGGCTGGGATTCCCTTTAAACCCTATAAACATGTCATATCTCTGGCTGGGATTCCCTTTTAAACCCTATAAACATGTCATATCTCTGGCTGGGATTCCCTTTTAAACCCTATAAACATGTCAGATCTCTGGCTGGGATTCCCTTTTAAACCCTATAAACATGTCAGATCTCTGGCTGGGATTCCCTTTTAAACCCTATAAACATGTCAGATCTCTGGCTGGGATTCCCTTTTAAACCCTATAAACATGTCAGATCTCTGGCTGGGATTCCCTTTTAAACCCTATAAACATGTCAGATCTCTGGCTGGGATTCCCTTTTAAACCCTATAAACATGTCAGATCTCTGGCTGGGATTCCCTTTTAAACCCTATAAACATGTCAGATCTCTCTATAAGGCTGGGATTCCCTTTTAAACCCTATAAACATGTCAGATCTCTGGCTGGGATTCCCTTTTAAACCCTATAAACATGTCAGATCTCTCTATAAGGCTGGGATTCCCTTTTAAACCCTATAAACATGTCAGATCTGGGATTCCCTTTCTATAAACATGGCTGGGATTCCCTTTTAAACCCTATAAACATGTCAGATCTCTGGCTGGGATTCCCTTTAAACCCTATAAACATGTCAGATCTCTGGCTGGGATTCCCTTTAAACCCTATAAACATGTCAGATCTCTGGCTGGGATTCCCTTTTAAACCCTATAAACATGTCATATCTCTGGCTGGGATTCCCTTTTAAACCCTATAAACATGTCAGATCTCTGGCTGGGATTCCCTTTAAACCCTATAAACATGTCAGATCTCTGGCTGGGATTCCCTTTTAAACCCTATAAACATGTCAGATCTCTGGCTGGGATTCCCTTTTAAACCCTATAAACATGTCAGATCTCTGGCTGGGATTCCCTTTAAACCCTATAAACATGTCAGATCTCTCTATAAGGCTGGGATTCCCTTTTAAACCCTATAAACATGTCAGATCTCTGGCTGGGATTCCCTTTTAAACCCTATAAACATGTCAGATCTCTGGCTGGGATTCCTTTTAAACCCTATAAACATGTCAGATCTCTGGCTGGGATTCCCTTTTAAACCCTATAAACATGTCAGATCTCTGGCTGGGATTCCCTTTAAACCCTATAAACATGTCAGATCTCTGGTTGGGATTCCCTTTTAAACCCTATAAACATGTCAGATCTCTCTATAAGGCTGGGATTCCCTTTTAAACATGTCAGATTTCTGGCTGGGATTCCCTTTTAAACCCTATAAACATGTCAGATCTCTGGCTGGGATTCCCTTTAAACCCTATAAACATGTCAGATCTCTGGCTGGGATTCCCTTTTAAACCCTATAAACATGTCAGATCTCTCTATAAGGCTGGGATTCCCTTTTAAACCCTATAAACATGTCAGATTTCTGGCTGGGATTCCCTTTTAAACCCTATAAACATGTCAGATCTCTCTATAAGGCTGGGATTCCCTTTAAACCCTATAAACATGTCAGATCTCTGGCTGGGATTCCCTTTTAAACCCTATAAACATGTCAGATCTCTGGCTGGGATTCCCTTTTAAACCCTATAAACATGTCAGATCTCTGGCTGGGATTCCCTTTTAAACCCTATAAACATGTCAGATCTCTGGCTGGGATTCCCTTTAAACCCTATAAACATGTCAGATCTCTGGCTGGGATTCCCTTTTAAACCCTATAAACATGTCAGATCTCTGGCTGGGATTCCCTTTTAAACCCTATAAACATGTCAGATCTCTGGCTGGGATTCCCTTTTAAACCCTATAAACATGTCAGATCTCTGGCTGGGATTCCCTTTAAAACCCTATAAACATGTCAGATCTCTGGCTGGGATTCCCTTTAAACCCTATAAACATGTCAGATCTCTGGCTGGGATTCCCTTTAAAACCCTATAAACATGTCAGATCTCTGGCTGGGATTCCCTTTTAAACCCTATAAACATGTCAGATCTCTGGCTGGGATTCAAAACCATCGGCCCTTTAAACCCTTTAACATGGCAGCAGCCAATTTTAAATGGAATTAAACATGCATTTTGTTAGCTTATTGTATCTCAAACAAGCCATTTAATAAAAATTACCATGTGGTTTACATTATGTTTGTCCCATATATTTGTTTTAAACAACCAGAAAGTGAACATTATCCAAACCCAACGTCATTCACCACTCAGTGTTAATTGTGTGTTTAAAATGTGAAATGACAAGGTTGTAAAATGCTGTTGACCTCTAAAACATCATTTAAGAGCATTTAATTTCTAACGTTGTATTACAATTTGAAACATCTGTTTTAGCAGGTCGGTGTGTCATGTCTTGTTATGTCTGTTCCTGTCCTTTCTCTTCACTCTGTCTCTCTCTGCTGGTCTTTTTAGGTTACCTTCTCTGTCTCTCATTCTTCAGCTGTTCTACATCTCCCCTAACTAGCTCATTCACTCTTTCCCACCTGTTCTCTCTTCCCCCTCTGATTAGGTCTCTATTTCTCTCTCTGTTCCTGCTACTTTCAGTGTCTGATTCTTGTTTGTGTTTTTGATGCCAGAAGCAAGCTGTCGTCCCGTTTGCTTCCACCTTGTCCTATCCTGTCGGAGTCCGCCTGGCAGGTGCATCCTGCATTATACTAACGTTCTTTTTGTTCCATTGACTACGTTGGAAGAGGATTTATGCCATTCCTGTTTTTCATTAAAGAACTCTGTTTTCTGTTAAAACCGCTTTTGGGTCTTCACTCAAGTACATAACAGAAGAATCAGACCAAGAATGGACCCAGCGGCTCCGGACCCTTTTCACTCCGCCGTCGAGATCCAGGGAGCGATGCTAGGCAGACACGAGGAGGAATTGTCTGCTGCTCGACATGCCGTTGAAACCCTGGCCGTCCAAGTCTCCGACCTCACAAGACAGGTTCACCAACTCCACCTCGATCCACCGCCCACTTCCAGGGTTTCCGAGTCTCCGGAGCCCAGGATCAACAACCCGCCGTGTTACTCTGGGGAGCCCACTGAGTGCCGCTCATTCCTCACTCAGTGTGATGTGGTGTTCTCTCTCCAGCCCAACACTTACTCCAGGAGCGCAGCCCGCATCGCCTACGTCATTTCTCTCCTTAACGGACGGGCGCGTGAGTGGGGCACGGCAATCTGGGAGGCGAGGGCTGAGTGTATTAACCAGTATCAGGACTTTAAGGAGGAGATGATACGGGTTTTTGACCGTTCTGTTTTTGGGGAGGAGGCTTCCAGGGCCCTGTCTTCCCTATGTCAGGGGAATCGATCCATAACGGATTATTCTATTGAGTTTCGCACTCTCGCTGCCTCTAGTGACTGGAACGAGCCGGCTTTGCTCACTCGTTTTCTGGAGGGTCTCCTCGTCGAGGTTAAGGATGAGATCCTCTCCCGGGAGGTTCCTTCCAGTCTGGACTCCTTAATAGCTCTCGCTATTCGCATAGAGCGACGGTTTGATCTTCGTCGCCGAGCTCGTGGAAAGGAGCTCGCGTTCTCCGTTGCTCCCCTCTCCACATCACTGCCACCTGCCGCATCACTGCCACCCTCCTCCGCCGGCTCGGATGCTGAGCCTATGCAGCTGGGGGGTATCTGCATCTCGGCCAAGGAGAGGGAACGGAGAATCACCAATCGCCTCTGTCTCTACTGCGGCTCCGCTGGTCATTTTGTCACCTCATGTCCAGTAAAAGCCAGAGCTCATCAGTAAGAGGAGGGCTACTGGTGAGCGCAACTACTCAGGCCTCTCCTTCTGGATCACGCACTACCTTTCCGGTCCATCTCCGCTGGCCCGGTTCATCTGCTTCCTGCAGTGCCTTGATAGACTCTGGGGCGGAGGGCTGTTTCTATCGTCGTTTCATCCGTAATTTCGGTCAGGTGGCAGCTCCCCTCACAGCTCTTACTTCTGTTAAGACGTGCTTTAAGTGGTCCGTTTCCGCCCAGGGAGCTTTTGATCTTCTTAAGAATCGTTTTACATCCGCTCCTATTCTTGTTACACCTGACATCTCTAGACAGTTTGTTGTTGAGGTTGACGCGTCAGAGGTGGGCGTGGGAGCCATTCTTTCTCAGCGCTCTCTCTGACGGCAAGGTCCATCCTTGCGCGTTTTTCTCTCATCGCTTATCGCCGTCAGAACGTAACTATGATGTTGGTAATCGCGAACTGCTCGCCATCCGCTTAGCCCTAGGCGAATGGCGACAGTGGTTGGAGGGGGCGACCGTTCCTTTTGTCGTTTGGACTGACCATAGGAACCTTGAGTACATCCGTTCAGCCAAACGACTTAATGCGCGTCAGGCTCGTTGGGCTCTGTTTTTCGCTCGTTTCGAGTTTGTTATTTCTTATCGTCCGGGCTCAAAAAACACCAAGCCTGATGCTTTATCTCGTCTCTTCAGTTCTTCTGAGGTCTCCACCGACCCCGAGGGGATTCTCCCTGACGGGCGTGTTGTCGGGTTGACTGTCTGGGGAATTGAGAGGCAGGTAAAGCAAGCACTCGCTCACACTCCGTCGCCGCGAGCTTGTCCTAGGAACCTTCTGTTCGTTCCCGTTCCTACTCGTCCGGCCGTTCTTCAGTGGGCCCACTCTGCCAAGTTAGCCGGCCACCCCGGCGTTCGGGGTACGCTCGCTTCCATTCGCCAGCGTTTCTGGTGGCCCACTCGGGAACGTGACGCGCGTCGATTTGTCGCCGCTTGTTCGGTCTGCGCGCAGACTAAATCTGGGAACTCTCCTCCTGCCGGCCGTCTCAGACCGCTTCCCATTCCCTCTCGACCGTGGTCTCACATCGCTTTAGATTTTATCACCGGACTGCCTTCATCAGCGGGGAAGACAGTTATTCTTACGGTTGTCGATAGATTCTCTAAGGCGGCTCATTTCATTCCTCTCGATAAACTCCCTTCTGCTAAGGAGACGGCTCAGATCATTATCGAGAATGTTTTCCGAATTCATGGCCTTCCGTCTGACGTCGTTTCCGACAGAGGCCCGCAGTTCACGTCTCAATTTTGGAGGGAGTTTTGCCGTTTGATTGGGGCTTCCGTCAGTCTCTCGTCCGGCTTTCATCCCCAGTCTAACGGTCAAGCCGAACGGGCCAATCAGACTGTTGGTCGCATTTTACGCAGTCTTTCTTTTCGTAACCCTGCGTCTTGGTCAGAACAGCTCCCTGGGCAGAGTACGCCCACAACTCGCTTCCCTCGTCTGCTACCGGTCTATCCCCTTTTCAGAGTAGCCTCGGGTACCAGCCTCCGCTGTTCTCATCTCAGCTCGCCGAGTCCTGCGTCCCCTCCGCTCAGGCTTTTGTCCAGCGTTGCGAGCGCACCTGGAAGGGGGGTCAGGTCGGCACTTTGCCGTAATAGGGCGCAGACTGTGAGGGCCGCTAATAAGCGTAGGACCAAGAGTCCTAGATATTGTTGCGGTCAGAGAGTATGGCTCTCCACTCAGAACCTTCCCCTTAAGACAGCTTCTCGCAAGTTGGCCCCGCGGTTCATTGGTCCGTTCCGTATTTCTCAGGTCATTAATCCTGTCGCAGTGCGACTTCTTCTCCGCGCTATCTTCGTCGCGTTCACCCGGTCTTCCATGTCTCCTGTGTTAAGCCCGTTCTTCGCGCCCCCGCTCGTCCCTCCCCCCATCCTTGTCGAGGGCGCACCCATCTACAGGGTTCGTAAGATTTTGGACATGCGCCCTCGGGGTCGTGGTCATCAGTACCTAGTGGATTGGGAGGGGTACGGTCCTGAGGAGAGGAGTTGGGTTCCCTCTCGGGACGTGCTGGACCGTTCGCTGATCGATGATTTCCTCCGTTGCCGCCAGGTTTCCTCCTCGAGTGCGCCAGGAGGCGCTCGGTGAGTGGGGGGGTACTGTCATGTCTTGTTATGTCTGTTCCTGTCCTTTCTCTTCACTCTGTCTCTCTCTGCTGGTCATTTTAGGTTACCTTCTCTGTCTCTCATTCTTCAGCTGTTCTACATCTCCCCTAACTAGCTCATTCACTCTTTCCCACCTGTTCTCTCTTCCCCCTCTGATTAGGTCTCTATTTCTCTCTCTGTTCCTGCTACTTTCAGTGTCTGATTCTTGTTTGTGTTTTTGATGCCAGAAGCAAGCTGTCGTCCCGTTTGCTTCCACCTTGTCCTATCCTGTCGGAGTCCGCCTGGCAGGTGCATCCTGCATTATACTAACGTTCTTTTTGTTCCATTGACTACGTTGGAAGAGGATTTATGCCATTCCTGTTTTTCATTAAAGAACTCTGTTTTCTGTTAAAACCGCTTTTGGGTCTTCACTCAAGTACATAACACGGTGAGTTGCCCATTAACGGAATGAAATCAAAGCTAGTGATGACGGACAATAGAGACATATTGAGTTGCCAATTAAAGGAATGAAATCAAAGCTAGTGATGACGGACAACAGAAACATATTGAGTTGCCCATTAAAGGAATGAAATCAAAGCTAGTGATGACGGACAACCGAAACATATTGAGTTGCCCATTAAAGGAATGAAATCAAAGCTAGTGATGACGGACAACAGAAACATATTGAGTTGCCCATTAAAGGAATGAAATCAAAGCTAGTGATGACGGACAACAGAAACATATTGAGTTGCCCATTAAGGAATGAAATCAAAGCTAGTGATGACGGACAACAGAAACATATTGAGTTGCCCATTAAAGGAATGAAATCAAAGCTAGTGATGACGGACAACAGAAACATATTGAGTTGCCCATTAAAGGAATGAAATCAAAGCTAGTGATGACGGACAACAGAAACATATTGAGTTGCCCATTAAAGGAATGAAATCAAAGCTAGTGATGACGGACAACAGAAACATATTGAGTTGCCCATTAAAGGAATGAAATCAAAGCTAGTGATGACGGACAACAGAAACATATTGAGTTGCCCATTAAAGGAATGAAATCAAAGCTAGTGATGACGGACAACAGAAACAAATGTATAATATTTTGTTAATATATAGATATCAGTCCTGATTTAATTAGGCCTATCTTCAGCAGACAATGTAAATGAATGGATCATTGTTTTAGATGATTTGAAAAGTCTATGCAAATCCAACACTAAATCAGTTTACTCTAATTGGTCAAGTCAACCAACGGGGTTGAGATTTTGTGATGCATTCTCTATCAACGTTTAAGTCATGTAGTCAAAAATGATTCATTTACAGCCTATATTGAGGCTAAATACACATATTTTGCAGAACCCATTTTGTGATATTGTTTCTCTTGGTGTGCAGTTAAAGGGTTGAAGGCGTTGTTCAGGGGATTGTGGAGACCACATTCACAGTCGGTTCAATTTAAAATGTGCCCCTTTAAAAGCAGCAATGCCTATAAACCGGAATCGGATTGAATCCCGGCCAGAGTCAACGTATAGCAGAAGACGGCCATTAGCAACACTTTGTTTCCTTCAAACACTCGACACAGCTGGGTGAACTCACTGCCCATCAACAGAACAGTGTCTATATATACACTGAGCTGAGTGAACTCACTGCCCATCAACAGAACAGTGTCTATATATACACTGAGCTGGGTGAACTCACTGCCAATCAACAGAACAGTGTCTATATATACACTGAGCTGAGTGAACTCACTATCCACCAACAGAACAGTGTCTATATATACACTGACCTGAGAGGAGCTGAGTGAACTCACTATCCATCAACAGAACAGTGTCTATATATACACTGAGCTGAGAGGAGCTGAGTGAACTCACTACCCATCAACAGAACAGTGTCTATATATACACTGAGCTGGGTGAACTCACTGCCCATCAACAGAACAGTGTCTATATATACACTGAGCTGAGAGGAGCTGGGTGAACTCACTGCCCATCAACAGAACAGTGTCTATATATACACTGAGCTGGGTGAACTCACTGCCCATCAACAGAACAGTGTCTATATATACACTGAGCTGAGAGGAGCTGGGTGAACTCACTGCCCATCAACAGAACAGTGTCTATATATATACTGAGCTGAGAGGAGTTGGGTGAACTCACTACTCGTCAACAGAACAGTGTCTATATACACATTGAGCTGAGAGGAGCTGAGTGAACTCACTACCCATCAACAGAACAGTGTCTATATATACACTGAGCTGAGAGGAGCTGGGTGAACTCACTGCCCATCAACAGAACAGTGTCTATATATACACTGAGCTGAGAGGAGCTGAGTGAACTCACTGCCCATCAACAGAACAGTGTCTATATATACACTGAGCTGAGAGGAGCTGAGTGAACTCCCTGCCCATCAACAGAACAGTGTTTATATATACACTGAGCTGAGTGAACTCACTACCCATCAACAGAACAGTGTCTATATATACACTGAGCTGAGTGAACTCCCTACCCATCAACAGAACAGTGTCTATATATACACTGAGCTGAGTGAACTCCCTGCCCATCAACAGAACAGTGTCTATATATACACCGAGCTGAGTGAACTCCCTACCCATCAACAGAACAGTGTCTATATAAACACTGAGCTGGGTGAACTCACTGCCCATCAACAGAACAGTGTCTATATATACACTGAGCTGAGTGAACTCACTACCCATCAACAGAACAGTGTCTATATATACACTGAGCTGAGTGAACTCACTACCAATCAACAGAACAGTGTCTATATATACACCGAGCTGAGAGGAGCTGAGTGAACTCACTACCCATCAACAGAACAGTGTCTATATATACACCGAGCTGAGAGGAGCTGAGTGAACTCCCTACCCATCAACAGAACAGTGTCTATATATACACTGAGCTGAGAGGAGCTGAGTGAACTCACTACCCATCAACAGAACAGTGTCTATATATACACTGAGCTGAGAGGAGCTGGGTGAACTCACTGCCCATCAACAGAACAGTGTCTATATATACACTGAGCTGAGTGAACTCACTGCCCATCAACAGAACAGTGTCTATATATACACTGAGCTGAGTGAACTCACTGCCCATCAACAGAACAGTGTCTATATATACACTGAGCTGAGTGAACTCACTGCCCATCAACAGAACAGTGTCTATATATACACTGAGCTGAGAGGAGCTGGGTGAACTCACTACTCGTCAACAGAACAGTGTCTATATATACACTGAGCTGAGAGGAGCTGAGTGAACTCACTACCCATCAACAGAACAGTGTCTATATATACACTGAGCTGAGTGAACTCACTACCCATCAACAGAACAGTGCCTATATATACACTGACCTGAGTGAACTCACTACCAATCAACAGAACAGTGTCTATATATACACTGAGCTGAGTGAACTCACTACCCATCAACAGAACAGTGTCTATATATACACTGAGCTGAGAGGAGCTGAGTGAACTCACTGCCCATCAACAGAACAGTGTCTATATATACACTGAGCTGAGTGAACTCACTACCAATCAACAGAACAGTGTCTATATATACACTGAGCTGAGAGGAGCTGAGTGAACTCACTACCAATCAACAGAACAGTGTCTATATATACACTGAACTGAGTGAACTCCCTGCTGTGGTTGGTTACTATGGTTACTGACCTAGCCCAACAGGGTCAAACTCCCAAAGAAAACAAAGTGCTGTTGAGTTTCACTGCTCAGTAAAACTGCTGAACAAATGTTTACAACGCATCTCAAAAAAAAAGTCAAGGCATTTTATACGTTAGAGTCTTAAATATTTACCTTCAACATTATCTACAAAAGCACATCATGACAGTTTGTACACAGTGACTGATGATTGCAATGTCAGTGACAGCTGAACATATATACAGTTTGGTTTGTTTACAAATACATCCTACACAGCACAGAGCCCCCAGTGGCTTGGAGGAGCCATCCATCTAAAGCAATTCACCTGAGGTTCACAAAGACTGCTGCAACAGCCCTGAGGAGCAGGGGGAGTCTGGAGACCGCAGAGAGGAGCAGGGGGAGTCTGGAGATCACAGAGAGGAGCAGGGGGGAGTCAGGAGACCACAGAGAGGAGCAGGGGGGAGTCAGGAGACCACAGAGAGGAGCAGGGGGAGTCTGGAGACCACAGAGAGGAGCAGGGGGGAGTCTGGAGATCACAGAGAGGAGCAGGGGGGAGTCAGGAGACCACAGAGAGGAGCCACGGGAGTCTGGAGACCACAGAGAGAAGCAGGAGGAAGTCAGGAGACCACAGAGAGGAGCAGGGGGAGTCTGGAGACCACAGAGAGGAGCAGGGGGGAGTCTGGAGACCACAGAGAGGAGCAGGGGGGAGTCAGGAGACCACAGAGAGGAGCAGGGGGGAGTCGGGAGACCACAGAGAGGAGCAGGGGGGAGTCAGGAGACCACAGAGAGAAGCAGGAGGAAGTCAGGAGACCACAGAGAGGAGCAGGGGGGAGTCAGGAGACCACAGAGAGGAGCATGGGGGAGTCAGGAGATCACAGAGAGGAGCAGGGGGAGTCAGGAGACCACAGAGAGGAGCAGGGGGAGTCTGGAGATCACAGAGAGGAGCAGGGGGAGTCAGGAGACCACAGAGAGGAGCAGGGGGGGGTAGTGGTAGTGGGGGGTAGAGCGGGGGATTGGTTGCGTTTGATTCTCTCCCCTTCAGGCATGGTGCTGCAGAGACACAGTTAGTTAACTCTGGTTCCGTCAGACTGCGTCCATACTGATGGGTCTCCCTCTGGTTCCAGACAGACTGGGTCCATACTGATGGGTCTCCCTCTGGTTCCAGACAGACTGGGTCCGTACTGATGGGTCTCCCTCTGGTTCCGTCAGACTGGGTCCATACTGATGGGTCTCCCTCTGGTTCCAGTCAGACTGGGTCCATACTGATGGGTCTCCCTCTGGTTCCAGTCAGACTGGGTCCATACTGATGGGTCTCCCTCTGGTTCCAGACAGACTGGGTCCATACTGATGGGTCTCCCTCTGGTTCCAGACAGACTGGGTCCATACTGATGGGTCTCCCTCTGGTTCCAGTCAGACTGGGTCCATACTGATGGGTCTCCCTCTGGTTCCAGACAGACTGGGTCCATACTGATGGGTCTCCCTCTGGTTCCAGTCAGACTGGGTCCATACTGATGGGTCTCCCTCTGGTTCCAGTCAGACTGGGTCCATACTGATGGGTCTCCCTCTGGTTCCAGTCAGACTGGGTCCATACTGATGGGTCTCCCTCTGGTTCCAGACAGACTGGGTCCATACTGATGGGTCTCCCTCTGGTTCCAGACAGACTGGGTCCATACTGATGGGTCTCCCTCTGGTTCCAGTCAGACTGGGTCCATACTGATGGGTCTCCCTCTGGTTCCAGACAGACTGGGTCCATACTGATGGGTCTCCCTCTGGTTCCAGACAGACTGGGTCCATACTGATGGGTCTCCCTCTGGTTCCGTCAGACTGGGTCCATACTGATGGGTCTCCCTCTGGTTCCAGTCAGACTGGGTCCATACTGATGGGTCTCCCTCTGGTTCCAGTCAGACTGGGTCCATACTGATGGGTCTCCCTCTGGTTCCAGACAGACTGGGTCCATACTGATGGGTCTCCCTCTGGTTCCAGACAGACTGGGTCCATACTGATGGGTCTCCTCTGGTTCCAGTCAGACTGGGTCCATACTGATGGGTCTCCCTCTGGTTCCAGTCAGACTGGGTCCATACTGATGGGTCTCCCTCTGGTTCCAGACAGACTGGGTCCATACTGATGGGTCTCCCTCTGGTTCCAGTCAGACTGGGTCCATACTGATGGGTCTCCCTCTGGTTCCAGACAGACTGGGTCCATACTGATGGGTCTCCCTCTGGTTCCAGACAGACTGGGTCCATACTGATGGGTCTCCCTCTGGTTCCAGTCAGACTGGGTCCATACTGATGGATCTCCCTCTGGTTCCAGACAGACTGGGTCCATACTGATGGGTCTCCCTCTGGTTCCAGACAGACTGGGTCCATACTGATGGGTCTCCCTCTGGTTCCAGTCAGACTGGGTCCATACTGATGGGTCTCCCTCTGGTTCCAGACAGACTGGGTCCATACTGATGGGTCTCCCTCTGGTTCCAGTCAGACTGGGTCCATACTGATGGGTCTCCCTCTGGTTCCAGTCAGACTGGGTCCATACTGATGGGTCTCCCTCTGGTTCCAGTCAGACTGGGTCCATACTGATGGGTCTCCCTCTGGTTCCAGACAGACTGGGTCCATACTGATGGGTCTCCCTCTGGTTCCAGTCACTGGGACTGTCTCCCTCTGGTTCCTGGGTCCATACTGATGGGTCTCCCTCTGGTTCCAGTCAGACTGGGTCCATACTGATGGGTCTCCCTCTGGTTCCAGACAGACTGGGTCCATACTGATGGGTCTCCCTCTGGTTCCAGACAGACTGGGTCCATACTGATGGGTCTCCCTCTGGTTCCAGTCAGACTGGGTCCATACTGATGGGTCTCCCTCTGGTTCCAGACAGACTGGGTCCATACTGATGGGTCTCCCTCTGGTTCCAGACAGACTGGGTCCATACTGATGGGTCTCCCTCTGGTTCCAGACAGACTGGGTCCATACTGATGGGTCTCCCTCTGGTTCCAGTCAGACTGGGTCCATACTGATGGGTCTCCCTCTGGTTCCAGACAGACTGGGTCCATACTGATGGGTCTCCCTCTGGTTCCAGACAGACTGGGTCCATACTGATGGGTCTCCCTCTGGTTCCAGTCAGACTGGGTCCATACTGATGGGTCTCCCTCTGGTTCCAGACAGACTGGGTCCATACTGATGGGTCTCCCTCTGGTTCCAGACAGACTGGGTCCATACTGATGGGTCTCCCTCTGGTTCCAGACAGACTGGGTCCATACTGATGGGTCCTCCTCTGGTTCCAGTCAGACTGGGTCCATACTGATGGGTCTCCCTCTGGTTCCAGACAGACTGGGTCCATACTGATGGGTCTCCCTCTGGTTCCAGACAGACTGGGTCCATACTGATGGGTCTCCCTCTGGTTCCAGACAGACTGGGTCCATACTGATGGGTCTCCCTCTGGTTCCAGTCAGACTGGGTCCATACTGATGGGTCTCCCTCTGGTTCCAGTCAGACTGGGTCCATACTGATGGGTCTCCCTCTGGTTCCAGACAGACTGGGTCCATACTGATGGGTCTCCCTCTGGTTCCAGTCAGACTGGGTCCATACTGATGGGTCTCCCTCTGGTTCCAGACAGACTGGGTCCATACTGATGGGTCTCCTCTGGTTCCAGACAGACTGGGTCCATACTGATGGGTCTCCCTCTGGTTCCAGTCAGACTGGGTCCATACTGATGGATCTCCCTCTGGTTCCAGACAGACTGGGTCCATACTGATGGGTCTCCCTCTGGTTCCAGACAGACTGGGTCCATACTGATGGGTCTCCCTCTGGTTCCAGTCAGACTGGGTCCATACTGATGGGTCTCCCTCTGGTTCCAGACAGACTGGGTCCATACTGATGGGTCTCCCTCTGGTTCCAGTCAGACTGGGTCCATACTGATGGGTCTCCCTCTGGTTCCAGTCAGACTGGGTCCATACTGATGGGTCTCCCTCTGGTTCCAGTCAGACTGGGTCCATACTGATGGGTCTCCCTCTGGTTCCAGACAGACTGGGTCCATACTGATGGGTCTCCCTCTGGTTCCAGTCAGACTGGGTCCATACTGATGGGTCTCCCTCTGGTTCCAGACAGACTGGGTCCATACTGATGGGTCTCCCTCTGGTTCCAGTCAGACTGGGTCCATACTGATGGGTCTCCCTCTGGTTCCAGACAGACTGGGTCCATACTGATGGGTCTCCCTCTGGTTCCAGACAGACTGGGTCCATACTGATGGGTCTCCCTCTGGTTCCGTCAGACTGGGTCCATACTGATGGGTCTCCCTCTGGTTCCAGACAGACTGGGTCCATACTGATGGGTCTCCCTCTGGTTCCAGACAGACTGGGTCCATACTGATGGGTCTCCCTCTGGTTCCAGACAGACTGGGTCCATACTGATGGGTCTCCCTCTGGTTCCGTCAGACTGGGTCCATACTGATGGGTCTCCCTCTGGTTCCAGACAGACTGGGTCCATACTGATGGGTCTCCCTCTGGTTCCAGACAGACTGGGTCCATACTGATGGGTCTCCCTCTGGTTCCAGACAGACTGGGTCCATACTGATGGGTCTCCCTCTGGTTCCAGACAGACTGGGTCCATACTGATGGGTCTCCCTCTGGTTCCAGACAGACTGGGTCCATACTGATGGGTCTCCCTCTGGTTCCAGTCAGACTGGGTCCATACTGATGGGTCTCCCTCTGGTTCCGTCAGACTGGGTCCATACTGATGGGTCTCCCTCTGGTTCCAGACAGACTGGGTCCATACTGATGGGTCTCCCTCTGGTTCCAGTCAGACTGGGTCCATACTGATGGGTCTCCCTCTGGTTCCAGACAGACTGGGTCCATACTGATGGGTCTCCCTCTGGTTCCAGTCAGACTGGGTCCATACTGATGGGTCTCCCTCTGGTTCCAGTCAGACTGGGTCCATACTGATGGGTCTCCCTCTGGTTCCAGACAGACTGGGTCCATACTGATGGGTCTCCCTCTGGTTCCGTCAGACTGGGTCCATACTGATGGGTCTCCCTCTGGTTCCGTCAGACTGGGTCCATACTGATGGGTCTCCCTCTGGTTCCAGACAGACTGGGTCCATACTGATGGGTCTCCCTCTGGTTCCAGACAGACTGGGTCCATACTGATGGGTCTCCCTCTGGTTCCGACAGACTGGGTCCATACTGATGGGTCTCCCTCTGGTTCCGTCAGACTGGGTCCATACTGATGGGTCTCCCTCTGGTTCCGTCAGACTGGGTCCATACTGATGGGTCTCCCTCTGGTTCCAGACAGACTGGGTCCATACTGATGGGTCTCCCTCTGGTTCCAGACAGACTGGGTCCATACTGATGGGTCTCCCTCTGGTTCCAGACAGACTGGGTCCATACTGATGGGTCTCCCTCTGGTTCCAGACAGACTGGGTCCATACTGATGGGTCTCCCTCTGGTTCCAGTCAGACTGGGTCCATACTGATGGGTCTCCCTCTGGTTCCAGACAGACTGGGTCCATACTGATGGGTCTCCCTCTGGTTCCAGACAGACTGGGTCCATACTGATGGGTCTCCCTCTGGTTCCAGTCAGACTGGGTCCATACTGATGGGTCTCCCTCTGGTTCTGTCAGACTGGGTCCATACTGATGGGTCTCCCTCTGGTTCCAGTCAGACTGGGTCCATACTGATGGGTCTCCCTCTGGTTCCAGTCAGACTGGGTCCATACTGATGGGTCTCCCTCTGGTTCCAGACAGACTGGGTCCATACTGATGGGTCCTCCTCTGAGAAGCAGTGTCTCCTTGCTCTTGGATTAATTCTCCAGCAGTGTTAACAGAGTGACTGGGCTCTACTGCCCCCTCTGATCTCCACAGGTTTATCAAGTTACTAAAAGAGGCCTTGGAGTTGATCACCAAGCATCGGGTGTGTTCAGGGTTCTCCAGCAGGAATGTGTGACGGACACCTATGGTGTTATCCAGGCTGACCTCTAACCTCTGACTGGACCACAGACAGGGGTCGGGACCTGGGAGAGGCGGGCCGGGGCAGAGAGCCAATCACTAGGGAGAAGAGCACGAAGACTTCCTGCCTGAAGAAAATCTAAGAGAGAGGAGAGAGAAGATGGAGATAGGTTAGGACAGTGGACAGGTGTGGGATTAGATGTATCTATAGGGGTTAGTGGTAGGGTACTAGGGTTAGTGGTAGGGTACTAGGGTTAGTGGTAGGGTACTAGGGTTAGTGGTAGGGTACTAGGGTTAGTGGTAGGGTACTAGGGTTAGTGGTAGGGTACTAGGGTTAGCGGTAGGGTACTAGGGTTAGCGGTAGGGTACTAGGGTTATAGGGGCCAGTGGTAGGGTGCTAGTGTTAGCGGTAGGGTACTAGGGCTATAGGAGTTAGTGGTAGGGTACTAGGGTTAGCGGTAGGGTACTAGGGCTATAGGGGATAGTGGTAGGGTACTAGGGTTATAGAGGCTCGTGGTAGGGTACGAGCATTAGTGGTAGGGTACTAGGGTTAGTGGTAGGGTACTAGGGGTATAGGGGCTAGTGGCAGGGTACTAGGGGTATAAGGGTTAGAGGTAAAGGTACTAGGGCCATAGGGGCTAGTGGTAGGGTACTAGGGTTATAGGGGTTAGTGGTAGGGTACTAGGGTCTAGTGGTAGGGTATTAGGGTTATAGGGGTTAGTGGTAGGGTACTAGGGTTAGGGTACTAGGGTTATAGGGGCTAGTGGTAGGGTACTAGGGTTAGCGGTAGGGTACTAGGGTTAGTGGCAGGGTACTAGGGCTATAGGGGCTAGTGGTAGGGTACTAGGGTTAGTGGTAGGGTACTAGGGCTATAGGGGCTAGTGGTAGGGTACTATGGTTATAGGGGCTAGCGGTAGTGTACTAGGGTTATAGGGGATAGCGGTAGGGTACTCAGGTTTTAGGGGATAGCGGTAGGGTACCCGGGTTTTAGGGGATAGAGGTAGGGTACTAGGGTTATAGGGGTTTGTCATAGGGTACTAGGGTCAGTGGTAGGGTACTAGTGTATAGGGGTTAGTGGTAGGGTACTAGGGTATAAGGGTTAGTGGTAGGGTACTAGGGTATAGGGGTTAGTGGTAGGATACTAGAGTATAGGGGTTAGTGGTAAGGTACAGGGGTTAGTGGTAGGGTACTAGGGCTATAGGGGCTTGCGGTAGGGTACTAGGGCCATAGGGGTTAGCAGTAGGGTACTAGGGTTATAGGGGATAACGGTAGGGTACTAGGGTTATAGGGGCTAGCGGTATCATACAGGGTTATAGGGGCTAGCGGTATCATACTAGGGTTATAGGGGCTAGCGGCAGGGTACTCAGGTTTTGGGGGCTAGTGGTAGGGCACTAGGGTTATAGGGGTTTGTCGTAGGGTACTAGGGTCAGTGGTAGGGTACTAAGGTATAGGGGTTAGTGGTAGGGTACTAGGGTTATAGGGGTTAGATGTAGGGTACTAGGGTTATAGCGGCTAGTGGTAGGGAACTAAGGTTATAGGGGTTAGTGATAGGGTACTAGGGTTATAGCGGCTAGTGGTAGGGTACTAGGGTTATAGGGGTTAGTGGTAGGGTACTAGGGTTAGTGGTAGGGTACTAGGGTTAGTGGTAGGGTACTAGGGTTAGTGGTAGGGTACTAGGGTACTAGGGTTATTGGGGTTAGTGGTAGGGTACAAGGGTTAGGTTAGTGGTAGGGTACTAGGGTTATAGGGGTTTGTTGTAGGGTACTAGGGTTAGTGGTAGGGTACTAGGGTTATAGGGGTTAGTGGTAGGGTACTAGGGTTATAGGGGTTAGTGGTAGGGTACTAGGCTTATTTGGGTTTTTGGTAGGGTACTAGGGTTTTAGGTGCTAGTGGTAGGGTTCTAGGGTTATAGGGGTTTGTGGTAGGGTACTAGGGTCAGTGGTAGGGTACTAAGGTATAGGGGTTAGTGGTAGGGTACTAGGGTTATAGGGGTTAGATGTAGGGTACTAGGGTTATAGCGGCTAGTGGTAGGGTACTAAGGTTATAGGGGTTAGTGATAGGGTACTAGGGTTATAGCGGCTAGTGGTAGGGTACTAGGGTTATATGGGTTAGTGGTAGGGTACTAGGGTTAGTGGTAGGGTACTAGGGTTAGTGGTAGGGTACTAGGGTTATAGGGGTTAGTGGTAGGGTACTAGGGTACTAGGGTACTAGGGTTATATGGGTTAGTGGTAGGGTACTAGGGTTATTGGGGTTAGTGGTAGGGTACAAGGGTTAGGTTAGTGGTAGGGTACTAGGGTTATAGGGGTTTGTTGTAGGGTACTAGGGTTAGTGGTAGGGTACTAGGGTTATAGGTGTTTGTGGTAGGGTACTAGGGTTATAGGGGTTAGTGGTAGGGTACTAGGGTTATAGGGGTTAGTGGTAAGGTACTAGGGTTATAGGGGTTAGTGGTAGGGTACTAGGGTTATAGGTGTTTGTGGTAGGGTACAAGGGTTATAGGGGTTAGTGGTAGGGTACAAGGGTTATAGGGGTTAGTGGTAGGGTACTAGGGTTATAGGGGTCAGTGGCAGGGTACTAGGGTTATAGGGGTTAGTCGTAGGGTACTAGGGTTATAGGGGTTAGTGGTAGGGTACTAGGGATATTGGGATTAGTCGTAGGGTACTAGGGTTATAGGGGTTAGTGGTAGGGTACTTGGGTTATAGGGGTTAATGGTAGGGTACTAAGGTTATAGGTGTTTGTGGTAGGGTACAAGGGTTACTGGTGTTTGTGGTAGGGTACTAGGGTTTTAGGGGTTAGTGGTAGGGTACTAGGGTTATAGGTGTTTGTGGTAGGGTACAAGGGTTACAGGTGTTTGTGGTAGGGTACTAGGGTTTTAGGGGTTAGTGGTAGGGTACTAGGGTTATAGGGGTTAGTGGTAGGGTACTAGGGTTATAGGGGTTAGTGGTAGGGTACTAGGGTTATAGGGGTTAGTGGTAGGGTACTAGGGTTATAGGGGTTAGTGGTAGGGTACTAGGGTTATAGGGGTTAGTGGTAGGGTACTAGGGTTATAGGGGTTAGTGGTAGGTTACTAGGGTTATAGGGGTTAGTGGTAGGGTACTAGGGTTATAGAGGTTAGTGGTAGGGTACTAGGGTTATAGGTGTTTGTGGTAGGGTACAAGGGTTATAGGGGTTAGTGGTAGGGTACTAGGGTTATAGGGGTCAGTGGTAGGGAACTAAGGTTATAGGGGTTAGTGATAGGGTACTAGGGTTATAGCGGCTAGTGGTAGGGTACTAGGGTTATAGGGGTTAGTGGTAGGGTACTAGGGTTAGTGGTAGGGTACTAGGGTTAGTGGTAGGGTACTAGGGTTAGTGGTAGGGTACTAGGGTTATAGGGGTTAGTGGTAGGGTACTAGGGTACTAGGGTTATTGGGGTTAGTGGTAGGGTACTAGGGTATAAGGGTTAGTGGTAGGGTACTAGGGTATAGGGGTTAGTGGTAGGATACTAGAGTATAGGGGTTAGTGGTAAGGTACAGGGGTTAGTGGTAGGGTACTAGGGCTATAGGGGCTTCCGGTAGGGTACTAGGGCCATAGGGGTTAGCAGTAGGGTACTAGGGTTATAAGGGATAACGGTAGGGTACTAGGGTTATAGGGGCTTGCGGTATCATACAGGGTTATAGGGGCTAGCGGTATCATACTAGGGTTATAGGGGCTAGCGGCAGGGTACTCAGGTTTTGGGGGCTAGTGGTAGGGCACTAGGGTTATAGGGGTTTGTCGTAGGGTACTAGGATCAGTGGTAGGGTACTAAGGTATAGGGGTTAGTGGTAGGGTACTAGGGTTATAGGGGTTAGATGTAGGGTACTAGGGTTATAGCGGCTAGTGGTAGGGAACTAAGGTTATAGGGGTTAGTGATAGGGTACTAGGGTTATAGCGGCTAGTGGTAGGGTACTAGGGTTATAGGGGTTAGTGGTAGGGTACTAGGGTTAGTGGTAGGGTACTAGGGTTAGTGGTAGGGTACTAGGGTTAGTGGTAGGGTACTAGGGTAATAGGGTTATTGGGGTTAGTGGTAGGGTACAAGGGTTAGGTTAGTGGTAGGGTACTAGGGTTATAGGGGTTTGTTGTAGGGTACTAGGGTTAGTGGTAGGGTACTAGGGTTATAGGGGTTAGTGGTAGGGTACTAGGGTTATAGGGGTTAGTGGTAGGGTACTAGGCTTATTTGGGTTTTTGGTAGGGTACTAGGGTTTTAGGTGCTAGTGGTAGGGTTCTAGGGTTATAGGGGTTTGTGGTAGGGTACTAGGGTCAGTGGTAGGGTACTAAGGTATAGGGGTTAGTGGTAGGGTACTAGGGTTATAGGGGTTAGATGTAGGGTACTAGGGTTATAGCGGCTAGTGGTAGGGTACTAAGGTTATAGGGGTTAGTGATAGGGTACTAGGGTTATAGCGGCTAGTGGTAGGGTACTAGGGTTATATGGGTTAGTGGTAGGGTACTAGGGTTAGTGGTAGGGTACTAGGGTTAGTGGTAGGGTACTAGGGTTAGTGGTAGGGTACTAGGGTTATAGAGGTTAGTGGTAGGGTACTAGGGTTATAGGTGTTTGTGGTAGGGTACAAGGGTTATAGGGGTTAGTGGTAGGGTACTAGGGTTATAGGGGTCAGTGGTAGGGAACTAAGGTTATAGGGGTTAGTGATAGGGTACTAGGGTTATAGCGGCTAGTGGTAGGGTACTAGGGTTATAGGGGTTAGTGGTAGGGTACTAGGGTTAGTGGTAGGGTACTAGGGTTAGTGGTAGGGTACTAGGGTTAGTGGTAGGGTACTAGGGTTATAGGGGTTAGTGGTAGGGTACTAGGGTACTAGGGTTATTGGGGTTAGTGGTAGGGTACTAGGGTATAAGGGTTAGTGGTAGGGTACTAGGGTATAGGGGTTAGTGGTAGGATACTAGAGTATAGGGGTTAGTGGTAAGGTACAGGGGTTAGTGGTAGGGTACTAGGGCTATAGGGGCTTGCGGTAGGGTACTAGGGCCATAGGGGTTAGCAGTAGGGTACTAGGGTTATAGGGGATAACGGTAGGGTACTAGGGTTATAGGGGCTACGGTATCATACAGGGTTATAGGGGCTAGCGGTATCATACTAGGGTTATAGGGGCTAGCGGCAGGGTACTCAGGTTTTGGGGGCTAGTGGTAGGGCACTAGGGTTATAGGGGTTTGTCGTAGGGTACTAGGATCAGTGGTAGGGTACTAAGGTATAGGGGTTAGTGGTAGGGTACTAGGGTTATAGGGGTTAGATGTAGGGTACTAGGGTTATAGCGGCTAGTGGTAGGGAACTAAGGTTATAGGGGTTAGTGATAGGGTACTAGGGTTATAGCGGCTAGTGGTAGGGTACTAGGGTTATAGGGGTTAGTGGTAGGGTACTAGGGTTAGTGGTAGGGTACTAGGGTTAGTGGTAGGGTACTAGGGTTAGTGGTAGGGTACTAGGGTACTAGGGTTATTGGGGTTAGTGGTAGGGTACAAGGGTTAGGTTAGTGGTAGGGTACTAGGGTTATAGGGGTTTGTTGTAGGGTACTAGGGTTAGTGGTAGGGTACTAGGGTTATAGGGGTTAGTGGTAGGGTACTAGGGTTATAGGGGTTAGTGGTAGGGTACTAGGCTTATTTGGGTTTTTGGTAGGGTACTAGGGTTTTAGGTGCTAGTGGTAGGGTTCTAGGGTTATAGGGGTTTGTGGTAGGGTACTAGGGTCAGTGGTAGGGTACTAAGGTATAGGGGTTAGTGGTAGGGTACTAGGGTTATAGGGGTTAGATGTAGGGTACTAGGGTTATAGCGGCTAGTGGTAGGGTACTAAGGTTATAGGGGTTAGTGATAGGGTACTAGGGTTATAGCGGCTAGTGGTAGGGTACTAGGGTTATATGGGTTAGTGGTAGGGTACTAGGGTTAGTGGTAGGGTACTAGGGTTAGTGGTAGGGTACTAGGGTTATAGGGGTTAGTGGTAGGGTACTAGGGTACTAGGGTACTAGGGTTATATGGGTTAGTGGTAGGGTACTAGGGTTATTGGGGTTAGTGGTAGGGTACAAGGGTTAGGTTAGTGGTAGGGTACTAGGGTTATAGGGGTTTGTTGTAGGGTACTAGGGTTAGTGGTAGGGTACTAGGGTTATAGGGGTTAGTGGTAGGGTACTAGGGTTATAGGGGTTAGTGGTAGGGTACTAGGGTTATAGGGGTTAGTGGTAAGGTACTAGGGTTATAGGGGTTAGTGGTAGGGTACTAGGGTTATAGGTGTTTGTGGTAGGGTACAAGGGTTATAGGGGTTAGTGGTAGGGTACAAGGGTTATAGGGGTTAGTGGTAGGGTACTAGGGTTATAGGGGTCAGTGGCAGGGTACTAGGGTTATAGGGGTTAGTCGTAGGGTACTAGGGTTATAGGGGTTAGTGGTAGGGTACTAGGGATATTGGGATTAGTCGTAGGGTACTAGGGTTATAGGGGTTAGTGGTAGGGTACTTGGGTTATAGGGGTTAATGGTAGGGTACTAAGGTTATAGGTGTTTGTGGTAGGGTACAAGGGTTACTGGTGTTTGTGGTAGGGTACTAGGGTTTTAGGGGTTAGTGGTAGGGTACTAGGGTTATAGGGGTTAGTGGTAGGGTACTAGGGTTACATGGGTTAGTGGTAGGGTACTAGGGTTATAGGGGTTAGTGGTAGGGTACCTGGGTTATAGGGGTTAGTGGTAGGGTACTAGGGTTATAGGTGTTTGTGGTAGGGTACAAGGGTTACAGGTGTTTGTGGTAGGGTACTAGGGTTTTAGGGGTTAGTGGTAGGGTACTAGGGTTATAGGGGTTAGTGGTAGGGTACTAGGGTTATAGGGGTTAGTGGTAGGGTACTAGGGTTATAGGGGTTAGTGGTAGGGTACTAGGGTTATAGGGGTTAGTGGTAGGGTACTAGGGTTATAGGGGTTAGTGGTAGGGTACTAGGGTTATAGGGGTTAGTGGTAGGTTACTAGGGTTATAGGGGTTAGTGGTAGGGTACTAGGGTTATAGAGGTTAGTGGTAGGGTACTAGGGTTATAGGTGTTTGTGGTAGGGTACTAGGGTTAGTGGTAGGGTACTAGGGTTAGTGGTAGGGTACTAGGGTTAGTGGTAGGGTACTAGGGTTATAGGGGTTAGTGGTAGGGTACTAGGGTACTAGGGTTATTGGGGTTAGTGGTAGGGTACAAGGGTTAGGTTAGTGGTAGGGTACTAGGGTTATAGGGGTTTGTTGTAGGGTAACTAGGGTTAGTGGTAGGGTACTAGGGTTATAGGGGTTAGTGGTAGGGTACTAGGGTTATAGGGGTTAGTGGTAGGGTACTAGGCTTATTTGGGTTTTTGGTAGGGTACTAGGGTTTTAGGTGCTAGTGGTAGGGTTCTAGGGTTATAGAGGTTAGTGGTAGGGTACTAGGGTTATAGGGGTTAGTGGTAGGGTACTAGGGTTAGTGGTAGGGTACTAGGGTTAGTGGTAGGGTACTAGGGTTAGTGGTAGGGTACTAGGGTTATAGGGGTTAGTGGTAGGGTACTAGGGTACTAGGGTTATTGGGGTTAGTGGTAGGGTACAAGGGTTAGGTTAGTGGTAGGGTACTAGGGTTATAGGGGTTTGTTGTAGGGTAACTAGGGTTAGTGGTAGGGTACTAGGGTTATAGGGGTTAGTGGTAGGGTACTAGGGTTATAGGGGTTAGTGGTAGGGTACTAGGCTTATTTGGGTTTTTGGTAGGGTACTAGGGTTTTAGGTGCTAGTGGTAGGGTTCTAGGGTTATAGGGGTTTGTGGTAGGGTACTAGGGTCAGTGGTAGGGTACTAAGGTATAGGGGTTAGTGGTAGGGTACTAGGGTTATAGGGGTTAGATGTAGGGTACTAGGGTTATAGCGGCTAGTGGTAGGGAACTAAGGTTATAGGGGTTAGTGATAGGGTACTAGGGTTATAGCGGCTAGTGGTAGGGTACTAGGGTTATAGGGGTTAGTGGTAGGGTACTAGGGTTAGTGGTAGGGTACTAGGGTTAGTGGTAGGGTACTAGGGTTAGTGGTAGGGTACTAGGGTACTAGGGTTATTGGGGTTAGTGGTAGGGTACAAGGGTTAGGTTAGTGGTAGGGTACTAGGGTTATAGGGGTTTGTTGTAGGGTACTAGGGTTAGTGGTAGGGTACTAGGGTTATAGGGGTTAGTGGTAGGGTACTAGGGTTATAGGGGTTAGTGGTAGGGTACTAGGCTTATTGGGGTTTTTGGTAGGGTACTAGGGTTTTAGGTGCTAGTGGTAGGGTTCTAGGGTTATAGGGGTTTGTGGTAGGGTACTAGGGTTATAGGGGTTTGTGGTAGGGTACTAGGGTTATAGTGGTTTGTGGTAGGGTACTTGGGTTATAGGGGTTAGTGGTAGGGTACTTGGGTTATAGGGGTTAGTGGTAGGGTACTAGGGTTATAGGGGTTTGTGGTAGGGTACTTGGGTTATAGGGGTTAGTGGTAGGGTACTTGGGTTATAGGTGTTTGTGGTAGGGTACAAGGGTTACAGGTGTTTGTGGTAGGGTATTAGGGTTTTAGGGGTTAGTGGTAGGGTACTAGGGTTATAGGGGTTTGTGGTAGGGTACTTGGGTTATAGGGGTTAGTGGTAGGGTACTTGGGTTATAGGTGTTTGTGGTAGGGTACAAGGGTTACAGGTGTTTGTGGTAGGGTATTAGGGTTTTAGGGGTTAGTGGTAGGGTACTAGGGTTATAGGGGTTAGTGGTAGGGTACTAGGGTTATAGGGGTTAGTGGTAAGGTACTAGGGTTATAGGGGTTAGTGGTAGGGTACTAGGGTTATAGGGGTCAGTGGCAGGGTACTAGGGTTATAGGGGTTAGTCGTAGGGTACTAGGGTTATAGGGGTTAGTGGTAGGGTACTAGGGTTATTGGGATTAGTCGTAGGGTACTAGGGTTATAGGGGTTAGTGGTAGGGTACTTGGGTTATAGGGGTTAATGGTAGGGTACTAGGGTTATAGGTGTTTGTGGTAGGGTACAAGGGTTACTGGTGTTTGTGGTAGGGTACTAGGGTTTTAGGGGTTAGTGGTAGGGTACTAGGGTTATAGGGGTTAGTGGTAGGGTACTAGGGTTATAGGGGTTAGTGGTAGGGTACTAGGGTTACAGGGTTAGTGGTAGGGTACTAGGGTTATAGGGGTTAGTGGTAGGGTACTAGGGTTATAGGGGTTAGTGGTAGGGTACTAGGGTTATAGGTGTTTGTGGTAGGGTACAAGGGTTACAGGTGTTTGTGGTAGGGTACTAGGGTTTTAGGGTTAGTGGTAGGGTACTAGGGTTATAGGGGTTAGTGGTAGGGTACTAGGGTTATAGGGGTTAGTGGTAGGGTACTAGGGTTATATGGGTTAGTGGCAGGGTACTAGGGTTATAGGGGTTAGTGGTAGGGTACTAGGGTTATAGGGGTTAGTGGTAGGGTACTAGGGTTATAGGGTTAGTGGTAGGGTACTAGGGTTATAGGGTTAGTGGTAGGGTACTAGGGTTATAGGGGTTAGTGGTAGGGCAACTAGGGTTATAGGGGTTAGTGGTAGGGTACTAGGGTTATAGGGGTTAGTGGTAGGGTACTAGGGTTATAGGGGTTAGTGGTAGGGTACTAGGGTTATAGGTGTTTGTGGTAGGGTACAAGGGTTATAGGGGTTAGTGGTAGGGTACTAGGGTTATAGGGGTTAGTCGTAGGGTACTAGGGTTATGGGGTTAGTGGTAGGGTACTAGGGTTATAGGAGCTTGTGGTAGGGTTATAGGGTTATAGGGGTTAGTCGTAGGGTACTAGGGTTATAGGGGTTAGTGGTAGGGTACTAGGGTTATAGGGGTTAGTGGTAGGGTACTAGGGTTATAGGGGTTAGTGGTAGGGTACTAGGGTTACAGGGGTTAGTGGTAGGGTACTAGGGTTATAGGGGGTTAGTGGTAGGGTACTAGGGTTATAGGGGTTAGTGGTAGGGTACTAGGGTTATAGGGGTTAGTGGTAGGGTACTAGGGTTATAGGGGTTAGTGGTAGGGTACTAGGGTTAGGGGGTTAGTGGTAGGGTACTAGGGTTATAGGGGTTAGTGGTAGGGCACTAGGGTTAGTGGTAGGGTACTAGGGTTATAGGGGTTAGTGGTAGGGTACTAGGGTTATAGGGGACAGTGGTAGGGTACTAGGGTTATAGGGGTTAGTGGTAGGGTACTAGGGTTATAGGGGTTAGTGGTAGGGTACTAGGGTTAGTGGTAGGGTACTAGGGTTATAGGGGTTAGTGGTAGGGTACTATGGTTAGGTTAGTGGTAGGGTACTAGGGTTATAGGGGTTAGTGGTAGGGTACTAGGGTTATAGGGGCTCGTAATCACACCTCTGCAGTCTGTTAACCAGTTGTGTGACCAGGGAGTCAGAGATCCCAGGATAGGCCTCCTCAGCTAGGAGAATAGCTTCTCTCAGTTCATCTAGAGCCATGGGGTTCCCATTCACTGCCTCCTGACGCTGCTTCAACTGGAGGACAGAGACGGGAACAGCAGGGTTAGGAGGGAGGACAGAGAGAAGGGAACAACAGGGTTAGGAGGGAGGACAGAGAGAAGGGAACACAACAGGGTTAGGAGGGAGGACAGAGAGAAGGGAACACAACAGGGTAAGGAGGGAGGACAGAGAGAAGGGAACAACAGGATTAGGAGTGAGGACTGAGAGAAGGGAACAAAACAGGGTTAGGAGGGAGGACAGAGAGAAGGGAACACAACAGGGTTAGGAGGGAGGACAGAGAGAAGGGAACACAACAGGGTTAGGAGGGAGGACAGAGAGAACAGAACAACAGGATTAGGAGTGAGGACAGAGAGAAGGGAACACAACAGGGTTCGGAGGGAGGACAGAGAGAAGGGAACACAACAGGGTTAGGAGGGAGGACAGAGAGAAGGGAACAACAGGATTAGGAGTGAGGACAGAGAGAAGGGAACACAACAGGGTTCGGAGGGAGGACAGAGAGAAGGGAACACAACAGGGTTCGGAGGGAGGACAGAGAGAACGGAACAACAGGATTAGGAGTGAGGACTGAGAGAAGGGAACAGGGTAGTGTGGTGACTGACGGCAGACAGTATGTTGTAGCAGGGTAGTGTGGTGACTGACGGCAGACAGACAGTATGTTGTCGCAGGGTAGTGTGGTGACGGACAGCAGACAGACAGTATGTTGTCGCAGGGTAGTGTGGTGACTGACGGCAGACAGACAGTATGTTGTCGCAGGGTAGTGTGGTGACTGACAGCAGACAGACAGTATGTTGACGCAGGGTAGTGTGGTGACTGACAGCAGACAGACAGTATGTTGTCGCAGGGTAGTGTGGTGACTGACAGCAGACAGACAGTATGTTGTAGCAGGGTAGTGTGGTGACTGACAGACAGACAGACAGTATGTTGTAGCAGGGTAGTGTGGTGACTGACAGCAGACAGACAGTATGTTGTAGCAGGGTAGTGTGGTGACTGACAGCAGACAGACAGTATGTTGTAGCAGGGTAGTGTGGTGACTAACAGACAGACAGACAGTATGTTGTCGCATGGGTAGTGTGGTGACTGACAGCAGACAGACAGTATGTTGTAGCAGGGTAGTGTGGTGACTGACAGCAGACAGACAGTATGTTGTAGCAGGGTGGTGTGGTGACTGACAGCAGACAGACAGTATGTTGTAGCAGGGTAGTGTGGTGACTGACAGCAGACAGTATGTTGTAGCAGGGTAGTGTGGTGACTAACAGCAGACAGACAGTATGTTGTAGCAGGGTGGTGTGGTGACTGACAGCAGACAGACAGTATGTTGTAGCAGGGTGGTGTGGTGACTGACAGCAGACAGTATGTTGTAGCATGGTAGTGTAGTGACTGACAGCAGACAGACAGTATGTTGACGCAGGGTAGTGTGGTGACGGACAGCAGACAGACAGTATGTTGTAGCAGGGTGGTGTGGTGACTGACAGACAGACAGACAGACAGTATGTTGTATGTTGGTGACGGACAGCAGACAGCAGGGTAGCAGGGTGTGGTGACTGACAGCAGACAGACAGTATGTTGTAGCAGGGTAGTGTGGTGACTGAC
>NW_027009039.1:0-58332 GCF_036934945.1 Oncorhynchus masou masou | reverse complement strand
TCAGGACCCGGTTTCGAACCTGGGTCTCCGGAGTGAGAAACAGTCACTTAACCAACTGAGCCACGAATAGATGTATTTAATGAAGAAAAAATCCTAAAAATAAAAAATGGCAAATCCAAAAGGTGGAAGGAAAAACACAAAAAGATCTAAAAAGAAACTCACCAAAACTAAACTAAAACAAAAAAACAGAATACCACAAGAACGTTACCCGGAATCGACAAGAGCACACAGAACACTAGGGCAGGGTGCCAACATACAAACACAGAGCACAGAACTGAGGGAAACAAAGGGTTTAAATACACTCAGGGGAAACAAGACACAGGTGCAAACAATAATGGGGGTCAAGGGAAAAACACAGGGACAAAAAGCACAATGGGGACATCTACTGACAAACAACTGGAACAACCCTGGCCAAATCCTGACAGAATCCCCCCCCTAGGAACGGCTCCTGACGTTCCTACCAGCTCTCTCAGGGTGGAGGACCCTGAACTGACGAATGAGGTCAGGGTCCAGGATGTCTCTGGCAGGAACCCAGGAGCGCTCCTCAGGACCGTAGCCTTCCCAGTCCACCAGATACTGCCAGGACCGCTGCACCCGGCGGGAATCCAGTATCCGGTGGACGGTATAAGCCCGGCTGGCCTCCAATGACACGAGGCGGAGGGGAGGTCTGTCTGCCGGGACAAGGGGAGAAAAAACAACAGGTTTTAACAAAGACACATGAAATGTGGGATTAATCTTAAGGGATCTGGGTAAGTGTAGGCGATAAGAAACTGGGTTAACTCTCCTGGCAACCTTGAAGGGACCGATGTATTTTTGGGACAGCTTGCGAGACTCCACCCGTAGAGGTAAGTCTCTTGTGGAGAGCCAGACTCTATGGCCGGGCGCAGGGTAGGCCCGGGACGGCGACGTCTGTTGGCTTGTTGTTGATACCTCTGTGAGGAACGCATCAGATTAAGACGGGTCTTCCTCCACATAAGCCGACAGCGTCTGACGAATCTCAAGGCTGAAGGCACACTGACTTCTGCCTCCTGGTCCGGGAACAATGGAGGAGCATAGCCAAACTGACACTCGTGCGGGGACATACCAGTGGAGGAGGAGCGCAAGGTGTTGTGCGCGTATTCGGCCCAAACAATAAAGGATGACCATGTGGACGGGTTGTCACGAGTCATACATCGGAGGGTGGTTTCCAGCTCTTGATTCATCCTCTCTGTTTGGCCGTTGGACTCCGGATGGTACCCTGAAGATAGACTGGCAGAAGCCCCCATGAGTTGGCAGAAGGCCTTCCAAAACCTTGAGGCGAACTGGGGACCTCTGTCAGAAACCACATCTTGAGGAATGCCGAAGACTCGGAACACATGATTAATTACCAACTCAGCCGTTTCCTTGGCAGAAGGTAACTTAGTCAGAGGGACGAACCTGGCCGCCTTTGAAAACCTGTCGATTATGACTAGGATAGTAGTATTGCCATGGGATGGAGGAAGTCCAGTAATAAAGTCCAATGAGATATGGGACCAGGGTCTGTGGGGAACAGGTAAAGGGTGAAGGAGTCCTTGAGGGCGGAGGTGAGAAGATTTGCCCTGGCAGCACACGGGGCAGGCATTGACGAAAGTGGCAACGTCTTCTCTTATGGTAGGCCACCAGAACTTACGCTGGATGAACTCCAAGGTGCGACCTACGCCCGGATGACAGGTGAGGCGAGAGGAGTGCCCCCACAGAAGGACCTGAGTCCTCACTGCCTTGGGGACAAACAACCGATTGGCAGGACCTCCTTTAGGGTCCGGTTCGCTAGCTTGAGCACGTCTCACGGTATCCTCAACTTGCCACGAGATCGGAGCCACAATCTTAGCAGCAGGAAGGACAGGCATGTCCGTGTCATCTCGAATGGCAGGAGCATAGACTCGGGACAGGGCATCCGGTTTGAGATTCTTCGACCCGGGCCGATAGGTGAGGATAAACTGGAATCGATTGAAGAAAAGAGACCATCTAGCTTGTCTAGAGTTCAATCGCTTCGCCTGCTGGATATACTCCAGATTTTTGTGGTCCGTAAGCACTTGAAACGGGTGAGAAGCCCCCTCGAGCCAGTGTCTCCATTCCTTCAATGCCATCTTAACCGCTAGGAGTTCACGATCCCCACATCGTAGTTCCTCTCAGTCGGGGTAAGCCGGTGTGAGAAGAAAGCGCACGGATGAAGCTTCTTGTCTTCACCCCTCTGAGACAGGACAGCTCCGACACCAACCTCTGATGCGTCTACCTCCACCACAAATGGTTCATCCGTAGTCGGTAGTATCAGGATGGGAGCAGAGAGGATGCGCTGCTTGAGTCCTTGGAAGGCCGTCTCAGCTTCTCTTCCCCAAAAAACCTTGCATTGCCACCTTTGGTTAAAGCTGAGAGAGGAGCTGCCACCAAACTGAAGTTCTTGATGAACTTGCGGTAAAAGTTTGTGAAGCCCAGGAAACGCTGAACATCCTTAACGGATTTGGGGGTGGGCCAATCCGCTACCGCCCCTACCTTCCTAGGGTCCATTTGGATTCGACCGGGTTCCACTACAAATCCCAGGAATTGTACTCGGGATGAATGGAATTCACATTTTTCCGGCTTAACGTACAGATGGCTGTCCAGGAGGCGTGTAAGTACTTGTCTGACATGCTTAGTGTGTTCTTGAAGGGAGCTCGAAAAGATGAGGATGTCATCCAAGTAAACGAACACAAATATGTTAAGCATATCCCTAAGCACATCGTTTATGAGCGCTTGGAACACCGCTGGGGCGTTGGTCAGGCCGAAGGGCATCACCAAGTATTCATAGTGACCAGTAGGCGTGTTGAAAGCGGTCTTCCACTCGTCACCAGGTCTGATCCGCACAAGATGGTATGCGTTCCGCAGGTCAAGCTTAGTGAAAACAACTGCTTCCTGGAGCAGCTCGAAGGCTGTGGCCATAAGGGGTAGCGGGTAACGGTTACGGACGGTTATGTCATTGAGTCCCCGGTAGTCGATGCAAGGACGTAACCCACCGTCTTTCTTGGCCACAAAGAAAAACCCTGCTCCCGCCGGGGGGTGGATGGACGCATGAGGCCTGCTTCCAGAGAGTCCTTGATGTAGGTATCCATAGCAGCTCGTTCGGGTGGAGATAGGGAAAGATCCGACCCCTGGGGGCAAGTGCCCGGAAACAGGTCGATGGGGCAATCGTAAGATCTATGGGGTGGTAGCATGGTGGCCCTCTGTTTGCTAAACACCAGTTTGAGGTCATGGTAACACTCGGGAACTCGGGTCAGGTCGATGGATTCTAAAGACTCGGGAGTAGAACTCGGGGAATTCTGGAAAATACAAGTAGCTTGGCACGTAGGACCCCACTGCTTGATAGTGCCCACAGACCAGTCGATGTGAGGGTTATGGCTGTGAAGCCAAGGGTATCCAAGGACGAGAGGGAACTCGGAACAGGAGATCAAATGAAAGTTCATCAATTCCTGGTGTTGTGAAACTGAAAGTCTCAAGGAGGTAGTGACATGAGTGACAAGTCCAGATCCCAAAGGGCTTCCATCCAATGTAGTAACCCTCATGGGGTCACTTAGAGGTTCAGAGGGAACGCCATTCTCCTTCGCCCAGACACCATCCATGAAGTTACCTGCGGCTCCAGAGTCTACCAAGGCTTGAAGGTGAAGCTTGTGGTTGTCCCAGGAGAGGGTGACTGGAATGAGCAGACGGGAGTTGGACGGATGGGAGGAGGTTATGTTTCCCGTTACAGTTCCCCCGGTCTGTACGGGACAGAGCGTTTCCCTGGAGCCCGGGACACGTGGAACGGAAATGGCCCGGTTTGCCGCAATATAGACAGCGTCGCTCCCTCATCCGGCGGTCTCTCTCAGCCTGGGAGATGCGTCCAATCTGCATGGGTTCCGGTGGAGCCAGTGATGATAAAGGTGGGAGCTCGGAGCTGGGACTGATAGGGGCTAGAGGTCTACGGTTGAGTTCTCTCTCTCTCAGACGCTGGTCAATGCGTGAGGCCAACTTGATCAGGGACTCGAGATTGTCCGGTGGTTCCCGAGTGGCCAGTTCATCTTGGATAGTGTCGGAAAGGCCTTTCAGAAAGCACACCGTGAGCGCCTCGTTGTTCCAGCCACTCGCTGCTGCTACCGTGCGGAACTGGATGGCATAGTCCGTCACGCTGCGCCAACCTTGATGGAGAGTCAGGAGCTGTTTGGCTGAGTCAGAACCACTGCTTGGGCCTTGAAACACTCGTTTGAATTCCTCAGCAAAGGCAGAGTAGCTGGCACAGCAGGAACTATGGGCATCCCACACAGCAGTAGCCCAGGCCAGGGCTTTTTCCGACAGCAGGGTGATGATATATGCGATCTTAGACCGGTCGGTGGGAAACGACGAGGGTTGCAGCTCAAAGGAGAGAGAACATTGAGTGAGAAACCCTTTACAAGCACTTGGATCACCTGAGAACCGTTGGGGAGGTGGAAGACGAGGTTCAGCCAGGGGGTTAACTGCCATGGGTACGTGAACTTGAGGTACTGGGACGGGAACTGTTGCCGGGGTAAGTCGATCAGACATTTGCTTAATGGAAGTCAGCATCTCCGACAGAAGATGAGAATGTCTTGCCATTAAGGCCTCTTGCTGAACCAGGGCGGCTTCGTGGCGTTGGACAGTCTCCTGGTGGTGGGACAGCGTGGCAAAAGGTCCTGGAAACTGGCTGCCTCTGGGTTCATTTTTGGCTCTGTGTTTCTGTCAGGACCCGGTTTCGAACCTGGGTCTCCGGAGTGAGAAACAGTCACTTAACCAACTGAGCCACGAATAGACAGCAGAACCCAGAAGATGAGGCAGACACAGCAGTACTTAAGACGGTGTATTTAATGAAGAAAAAATCCTAAAAATAAAAATGGCAAATCCAAAAGGTGGAAGGAAAAACACAAAAAGATCTAAAAAGAAACTCACCAAAACTAAACTAAAACAAAAAAACAGAATACCACAAGAACGTTACCCGGAATCGACAAGAGCACACAGAACACTAGGGCAGGGTGCCAACATACAAACACAGAGCACAGAACTGAGGGAAACAAAGGGTTTAAATACACTCAGGGGAAACAAGACACAGGTGCAAACAATAATGGGGGTCAAGGGAAAAACACAGGGACAAAAAGCACAATGGGGACATCTACTGACAAACAACTGGAACAACCCTGGCCAAATCCTGACAGTTACTCATTGTGTATTTGTTACTTGTGTTATAATTTTTTTATTAATTCCCCCCAAAAGTTCTGCATTGTCATTCTCTGCAATGTCTAAACATTTCATTGTTAGTCTACACCTGTTGTTAACAAACCATACGACAAAAAATATACAAAAAAATATATATATTTGATCTGTTTTAAAGCATTTAGGAGGCGATGTAGCGGTTTTAAAGAGAGAAATCGCCTACCACGCGGAAAACGATTTAGAGGACCGGCTATTAAAGCATGTAACATTCAGACGACAAATTAACATTGAAGTGGTTAGAGCGTTGAACTCGTAACCGAAAGGTTGCAAGTTCATATCCCCGAGCTGACAAGGTACAAATCTGTTGTTCTGCCCCTGAACAGGCAGTTAACCCACAGTTCCTAGGCCGTCATTGAAAATAAGAATTTGTTCTTAACTGACTTGCCTAGTTAAATAAAGGTAAAATTAAAAAAATTAAAAAAACAACAACAATTTAAAATGGATGCTGCAAAAATAAATATGGACAAGAATACAAATGACTAAATTCCTTGTAAAGCTTGTTTCCTTAATAGCCACATTAATTCAGAGGTTTTGGGAGCACCGCTCCTCCTTCTCCGTTGCTCAGATAGTGTCAAGACCACCGATTACTGCTTATCCGAAGACATCACCCAGAAGACCAGGGCCCATAGTCAGTCGTCTGAATACGGTAACAGAGAGAGATACATTTTGGCCCGTCAGAGGGGGAAGAGCTGACTAGTCCTTGGGCATTGTCCTTTATGTTTTGCTGGACCATTTGTCATGGGGCCGGAGGTGTCAGAGAGCACATAAATTAGGGCCAAGCCTACATATACCACAAAAGTATGTGGACATAGAATAGTATGCTCGTCAAACATCTCATTCCAAAATCATGGGCATTAATATGTAGTTCGTCACCACCTTTGCTGCTATAACAGCCTACACTTTTCTGGAAAGTTTTTCCACTAGATGTTGGAACATTGCTGAGGGGACTTGCTTCCATTCAGCCACAAGAGCATTAGTGAGGTTGGGCACTGATGTTGGGCGATTAGGTCTGGCTCCAGTCAGCATTCCAATTCATCCCAAAGGTGTCCGATGGGGTTGAGGTCAGGGCTCTGTGCAGGCCAGTCAAGTTTTTTCACACCGATCTCGACAAACCATTTCCATATGGACCTTTCCTTGTGCACGGGGGCATTGTCATACTGAAACAGGAAAGGGCCTTCCCCAAACTGTTGCCACAAAGTTGGAGGCATAGAATTGTCTAGAATGCCATTATATGCTGTAGTGTTACGATTTCCCTTCAATGGAACTAAGGGGCCTGAACCATGAAAAACAGCCCCAGACCATTATTCCTCCCCCACCAAACATTATATTTGGCACTATGCAGTCGGGCAAGTAGCGTTCTGGCATTCGCCAAACCCAGATTTGTCTGTAGGACTGCCAGAAGGGGAAGCGTTATTCAGTTGACATGGGGCACCTCTAGCAGAAAAGAAGTTTGACAAACTGACTTGTTGAAAAGGTGGCATCCTATGATGGTGCCACATTGAAAGTCACTGAGCTCTTCAGTAAGACCGTTCTATTGCCAATGCTTGTCTATGGAGATTGCATGGCTGTGTACTCGATTTTTAAACACCGTCAGCACCGGTTGTGGCTGAAATAGCCAAATCAACTAATTTGAATGAGTGTCCACATACACCATACTTTATATACAAAATTATCTTTGTGTTCATCTGCATAACTTTCTTAACTTCACATAGTATGTGGTTGCCAGGTAAGGGTGGTGACAGACTGTGTTGAAAGCAGTCCACTACTTTTAAAGCATTGGTAGCAGGCAATCCTCTCCTTTTTGTTGGGACCTATTCATTCTCTCTAAAGTAGTGTTTCCACCAGGGGAGGGAGGACGACAGAGAACATAAGGAGAGAGGACGACATATGGTTTATGCGTGCGTGCGTATGTCAATCATTCACATTTATTTATAAAGCCCTTTTTCCATCAGCAGTTGTCACAAAGTGCTTATACACATACCCAGCCTTAAACCCCAGAGAGCAAGCAAAGCAGATGTAGAATGTCCACTACCTGTCACACCCTGGCCATAGTTTACTTTGTATGTTTCTATGTTTTGATTGGTCAGGGTGTGATCTGAGTGGGCATTCTATGTTGGATGTCTTGTTTGTCTATTTCTGTATTTGGCCTGATATGGTTCTCGATCAGGGGCAGGTGTTAGTCATTGTCTCTGATTGGGAACCATATTTAGGTAGCCTGGGTTTCACTGTGTGTTTGTGGGTGATTGTTCCTGTTTCTGTGTTTTGCACCAGATAGGGCTGTTTCGGTTTTCGTACGTTTGTTATTTTGTTAGTTTGTCGTGTATAGTTTCCGTATTAAATAATATGAATCACAACTACGCTGCATTTTGGTCCGCTCCTCCTTCCCACAACGAAAGCAATGACAGAATCACCCACAACAACAGGACCAAGCGGCGTGGTAACAGGCAAAAGAAACAGCAGGAGCAACAAAGGAAGGAATGGACATGGGAGGACGAATTAGACGGAGAAGGACCCTGGGCTCAACCTGGAGAATATCGCCGTCCCAAGGAAGAACTGGAGGCGGTAAAAGCGGAGAGCGGCGGTATGAGGAGGCAGCACGGCGACGCGGATGGAAGCCCGAGAGTCAGCCCCAAATATTTCTTGGGGGGCTCAGGGAGAGTGTGGCAGAGTCAGGAGTCAGACCTGAGCCCACTCTCCCTGGTTATCGTGAGGAGCAAAGGAGGAGACCAGAACCAGAGCCGGTGTTGGAAGTGAGCGAAACAGAGACTGTGAAGGAATGTTAATGGGGAAATTGTAGGAGTGTTGAGGGAGTTGCTGTGTTGGTGCTTTAAATATGGAATTCGCCCGACGGAGCGTGTCGGGGATTTGATGACACCTGGGTCAGCGCTCCATACTCGTCCTGAGGTGCGTGCTAGTCGGCTGGTGAAGTTGGTGCCAGCCTCACGCACCAGGCCTCCTGTGCACCTCCCTAGCCTTGCATGTCCTGTGCCAGCACTGCTTTCAAGATCTCCAGTACGCCTTCACGGTCTAGCCCATCCTGTGCCACCTCCACACACCAACCCTCAGATGGCAGCTACCCGCACCAGGCTTCCTGTGCCTGTCCTCGGCCCAGCACCACCAGTGCCAGCACCACTCATCAGGCCTACAGTGCGCCTCGCATCTCCAGCGCTGCCGGAGCCTTCCTCCTCTCCTGCACTGCCGGAGTCTCCCGCCTGTTCAGCGCAGTCAGAGCCTTCCTCCTCTACAGCGCTGACAGAGTCTCCCGCCTGTTCAGTGCAGCCAGAGCCTTCCTCCTCTCCTGCGCTGCTGGAGTCTCCCGCCTGTTTAGCGCTGCCAGAGAATTCCGCCTCTACAGCGTTGCCGGAGTCTCCTGCCTGTTTAGCGCAGCCAGAGCTGCCATACTGCATGAAGCAGCCAGAGATGCCAGTCTGCATGGAGCAGCCAGAGCTGTCAGTCTGCATGGAGCAGCCAGAGCTGTCAGTCAGCATGGAGCAGCCAGAGCTGTCATTCTGCATGGAGCAGCCAGAGCTGTCATTCTGCATGGAGCAGCCAGAGCTGTCATTCTGCATGGAGCAGCCAGAGCTGCCAGTCTGCAAGGAGCTGCCAGTCTGCAAGGAGCTGCCAGTCTGCAAGGAGCTGCCAGTCTGCAAGGAGCCGCCAGAGCTGACAGTCTGCATGGAGCAGCCATAGCTGCCAGTCTGCCAGGATCCGCCAGTCAGCCAGACTCTTCCAGATCTGCCAGTCAGCCAGACTCTTCCAGATCTGCCAGTCAGCCAGACTCTTCCAGATCTGCCAGTCTACCAGACTCTTCCAGATCCGCCAGTCAGCCAGATTCTTCCAGATCCGCCAGTCAGCCAGGATCTGCCAGAGCCTTCCTCCTCTCCTGTGCTGCCGGAGTCTCCCGCCTGTCTGGTGCTGCTGCCGGGGTATCCCGCCTGTCCGGCGCTGCTGCCGGGGTCTCCCGCCTGTCCGGCGCTGCTGCCGGAGTCTCCCGCATGTCCGGCGCTGCTGCCGGAGACTGAAGAGCCCCTCTGTCCTGAGCTGTCCCTCTGTCCCGAGCTGCCCTCTGTCCCGAGCTGCCCCTCTGTCCCGTGTTGTTAAGTAGGGTTGCCGTGGCAGGGAGGTCACGGAAGCGGACAAGGTGGGGGAAGACTGCGGTGAAGTGGGGGCCACGTCCAGCACCAGAGCCGCCACCGCGGACAGATGCCCACCCAGACCCTCCCCGATAGGTTCAGGTTTTGCGGCCGGAGTCCGCACCTTGGGGTGGGGGGTACTGTCACGCCCTGGCCATAGTTTACTTTGTATGTTTCTATGTTTTGATTGGTCAGCGTGTGATCTGAGTGGGCATTCTATGTTGGATGTCTTGTTTGTCTATTTCTGTGTTTGGCCTGATATGGTTCTCAATCAGGGGCAGGTGTTAGTCATTGTCTCTGATTGACAACCATATTTAGTTAGCCTGGGTTTCACTGTGTGTTTGTGGGTGATTGCTCCTTCCCACAACGAAAGCCGTGACACTACTGGTCAAAAGTTTTAGAACACCTACTCATTCAAATGTTTTTTTTTTTATTTTGACTATTATCTACATTGTAGAATAATAGTGAAGACATCAAAACTATGAAATAACACATATGGAACATGTATTAACCAAAAAAAGTGTTAAACAAATCAATGTTTTATATTTGAGATTCTTAAAATAACCACCCTTTGCCTTGATGACAGCTTTGAACACTCTTGGCATTCTCTCAACAGGCTTCACCTGGAGTGCTTTTCCAATAGTCTTGAAGGATATCCCACATATGCTGAGCACTTGTTGGCTGCATTTCCTTCACTCTGTGGTCCAACTCATCCCAAGCCATCTCAATTTGGTTGAGGTTGGGGGATTGTGGAGGCCAGATCATCTGATGCAGCACTCCATCGCTCTCCTTCTTGGTAAAATAGCCCTTACACAGCTTGGATGTGTGTTGGGTCATTGTCCTGTTGAAAAACAAACGATAGTCCCACTAAGCCCACTAAGCCCAAATCAGATGGGAAGGTGTATCGCTGCAGAATGCTGGTGAAGTGTGCCTTGAATTCTAAATAAATCACAGGCGATGTCACCAGCAAAGCACCCCCACACCAACACACCTCCCACTCCATGCTTTACGGTGGGAAATACAAATGCAGAGATTCTGTTCATCTCGGTGGTTGGAACCAAAAATCTCCATTTTGGACTCCAGACCAAAAGGACACCTTTTCCACCGGTCTAATGTCCATTGCTCGTGTTTCTTGGTCCAAGCAAGGCTCTTCTTCTTATTGGTGTCCTTTAGTTGTGGATTCTTTGCAGAAATTCGACCATGAAGGCCTGATTCACGCAGTCTCATCTGAACAGTTGATGTTGAGATGTGTCTGTTACTTGAACTCTGTGAAGCATTTATTTGAGTAGAGGCTCGTAACTCTAATGAACTTATCCTCTACAACAGAGGTAACTCTGGGTCTTCCATTCCTGTGGCGGTCCTCATGAGAGCCAGTTTCATCATAGCACAGCAGAGGTAACTCTGGGTCTTCCATTCCTGTGGTGGTCCTCATGAGAGACAGTTTCATCATAGCGCCTGTTGGTTATTGCGACTGCACTCAAAGAAACTTTATAAGTTCTTGACATTTTCCGTATTGACTGACCTTCATGTCTTAAAGTAAAGATGGACTGTCGTTTCCCTTAGCTTATTTGAGCTGTTCTTGCCATTATATGGACTTGGTATTTTTCCAGATAGGGCTATCTTCTGTATACCAGCCCTACCTTGTCACAAAACAACTGATTGGCTCAAATGCATTAAGGAAAGAAATTCCACAAATTAACTTTTAAAAAGGCACACCAGTTAATTTAAATGCCTTCCAGGTGACTTCCTCATGAAGCTGCTTGCGAGAATGCCAAGAGTGTGCAAAGCTGTCATCAAGGCAAAGAGTGGCTATTTGAATCGCAAATATAAAATATGTGTTGATTTGTTTAACAATTTTTTGGTTACTACATGATTCCATATGTGTTATTTCATAGTTTTGATGTCTTCACTATTATTCTCCAATGTAGAAAATAGTAAAAATTAAGGAATACCCTTGAATGAGTAGGTGTTCTAAAACCTTTGACCGGTGTATGTGTGTGTAAAAAGGATATGTGAGAAGTGAGTGGGAAAGAAGTGAGTGGGAGAGAAGTGAGTGGTAGAGAAGTGAGTGGTAGAGAAGTGAGTGGGAGAGAAGTGAGTGGTAGAGAAGTGAGTGGTAGAGAAGTGAGTGGCAGAGAAGTGAGTGGCAGAGAAGTGAGTGGCAGAGAAGTGAGTGGGAGAGAAGTGAGTGGGAGAGAAGTGAGTGGGAGAGAAATGAGTGGGAGAGAAATGAGTGGGAGAGAAATGAGTGGGAGAGGAGTGAGTGGGAGAAAGATGTGTGAACAGGCATGAGGGTTGAGATAAGAGAAATCGTACAGACTTAAGATCTGTAATCTGATTTAAATGAGACAGGAGACCACAAGAGAACATAAGCCGTGAAAAGCCTAGAAGTAAGTCATTAGAATGCAAGAGACGTAGAGACGTAGAGACTGAAGGAGGACACATGGAAAAAGGGATTAAAAGAAGCAGAAAGGTGTGTGTGTGCGTGCATGCATGTCTGTATGTCTGGGTGTGCGTGTGTACGACAGTAAACATAAACCTGCATGCCCGTTTGGTGTGTGTGTGTGTGTGTGTGTGTGTGTGTGTGTGTGTGTGTGTGTGTGTGTGTGTGTGTGTGTGTGTGTGTGTGTGTGTGTGTGTGTGTGTGTGTGTGTGTGTGTGTGTGTGTGTGTGTAAAATTAACATTTGTGTGTGGGGCGGTTCTGTCTGGAGAGGTTTTGTCTGCTGTTTAGTATTCTGCGGGGCACCTCATCCGGAGACGTGTTGACTGGAATTTCAAGCAACAGCTGCGCCAAAAAAACTAGGCGTTCACTCACTGGCCAGGGGTTCACTCACTGGCTGTAAGCCATGACTAGCGGACTGGAGAGAGGGTGTGACTAGCCTAGCGGACTGGAGAGAAGGCGTGACTAGCCTAGCAGACTGGAGAGAGGGCGTGACTAGCGGACTGGAGAGAGGGCGTGACTAGCGGACTGGAGAGAGGGTGTGACAAGCAGACTGGAGAGAGGGGGTGACTAGCGGACTGGAGAGAGGGGGTGACTAGCGGACTGGAGAGAGGGCGTGACTAGCGGACTGGAGAGAGGGCGTGACTAGCGGACTGGAGAGAGGGCGTGACAAGTGGACCGGAGAGAGGGCGTGACTAGCGGACTGGAGAGAGGGGGTGATTACTAATATAAGGCCAATCCTGGTGCACAATGTCTAATATTAAAGAATTCTCGAGGGATTGCTTGCCTGAGGTAGAACACATAATGATAAGCTTTAGACCAGGGGTGTCAAAGTCAAATGGACGGAGGGCCAAATAAAAAATTTAGCTACAAGCCGAGGGCCGGACTGTTCGAATGTTCATTGAAACATTTTTAAATGACGCATATAGTCTAGTGAACCTAATTGAACCTACTGAAAACCTAACAAATATATTCCAATATGATCAGATAAATAAAGCAATATTTTCTTATGGCTCTGTCAGTAATCTTTAATTTTCAACAGACACAAAAGACAAATTTCCTTTATATAAAAATCCCCATAACATGAACATTAAATGAAAGAAACCGGTATTCAAGGCACCATCAGTAGCCTATATTTTCTATTTTAGCAAAAGTGGGCTAAATTTACTTCAAAGAAAAAAACAATAATAGCAATTTTCTATCATCCACTCAACTGAAATATTTTTAAAATATAATTGGATTGAAATACAATAAAATAAAGTGCAAAAATCTATTAATCAAAAACAACACTTTGTTTAAGGAGAAGTAACATGCAGTGAAAACAAATATTAAACTTTAACTTTTAAACTTGAACTGAGTAAAAACTCTAAATATGTGATTGCACAGTAATGTTCACTTGTTTGAGGTTGAGGGTGATACTTGGTGGTGTCCCATCTTTTCCACAAGTTCATCAATGTTCGGGGTAAGGCTCTGAGCTGAGGAAATCCTCAGAATTGAGTGGAGGTGTTCAGCAGTAAGTCGACTTCTGTGTGATGTTTTGTTCAGGTTCATCAAAGAAAAAGTTGTTCACACAGGTATGTGCTGCCAAACATAGACAACGTTTGAGCAGCCTGGATGCGCAGCTGGGGCATTGTGTCGGGGAGGAAACGGGCGAACTCCGCAGCACCCACTGCCGCATATTTTGCCCTCAGTGCATCATTGCATTGGAGGTCAATCAACTCCATTTGGAGGTTTGGTGGTGAGCTTTCCACGTCAACAGCAAATGGGTTGCCGAGCAGTTCCAACCTGCTTTTTTGTGCTTCAAAGTCAGCAAATCGGCGTCGAAAGTCAGCGGCAAGCATACCTATTTTATCAGCCAACTGTGCGCTCGGGAACGCACTGGTAGAGAGCTTCTCTTTCATGGTCTGGCAGCTGGGAAAGTGGCTCAAATTTTCTTTCCGCATCTGCGTCTCCCACAGAGTCAGTTTGGTTTTAAATGCCTTCACTGTACTGTACATATCAGAGATGACATGATCCCGACCCTGCAGCTGCAAGTTCATTGCATTCAGATGACTCGTAATGTCACACAGAAAAGCCATTTCACACAGAAACATTTCGTCTCGGAGTTGTGTTGTGTCTTTCCCTTTGCTGTCCAAGAACAGACAAATCTCCTCACGAAGCTCGAAACATCTTTGAAGCACCTTTCCCTGGCTTAGCCATCGCACCTCTGTGTGATAAGGCAAATCACCATGCTCCGTTTCTAACTCCGTCAGAAATGCCTTGAACTGGCGGTGATTCAAACCTTTGGCTCTGATAAAGTTAACTGTGCGCGTGATGATGCTCATTACATGCTCCATTTTCAAGGCTTTACCGCACAACGCTTCCTGGTGTATGATACAATGATAAGCTGTCAGCTCACCTGTCGCGTTTTCCTCTTGCATCTTTTCCCGTATCTTCGCCACCAGTCCGCTCCTGTGTCCACACATCGCAGGTGCTCCGTCGGTTGTCAAACCCACAAGTTTTCCCCAAGGCAGCTCCATCTCATTTACACATCTTGACACCTCTTCATACAAATCATGCCCCGTAGTTGTGCCATGCATAGGACGTAAAGCCAAAAACTCCTCTGTCACGCTTAGGCTGGAGTCCACTCCGCGGATGAAAATTGACAACTGGGCAATGTCAGAAATGTCGGTGCTCTCATCCACAGCCAAGGAATATGCAATGAAATCTTTTCCCTTTTTCACAAGCTGCTCTTTTAGATTGATGGACAACTGGTCTACTCTCTCGGCAATGGTGTTTCTGCTCAGACTCACATTTAAAAAGAGTTGCCTTTTTCTGGGCAAACTTCGTCACAAACTTTAATCATGCAGTTTTTGATGAAATCCCCCTCCGTAAATGGCCGGGCTGATTTAGCGATCTCTTCTGCCAAAATAAAACTGGCCTTGACAGCAGCCTGGCCTTGTGATTTGGCTTTTTTGAACAGAGCCTGTCGAGATTTGAGGCCTCGTTTTAATTCCTCTGCCTTTTGTAGCCTTTGTTCCATGTCCATATTCTTGTTTTTGTCCGCGTGTTTCGTTTCATAATGTCGTCTCAGATTATACTCTTTCAGTACCGCCACACTTTCTCCACACAGAAGACACACAGGTTTTCCAGCTACCTCCGTGAACATATACTCCGACTCCCACCTTGTTTGAAACCCCGGTTCTCAGTGTCCACCTTCCGTTTTGCCATTTTTGATGGGTATCTGAAAGTTAATTTTACTGTGATGCTGACGACTGCTGTGCCAATAAATATTGAAATGAAGCAGCCTACTGCTCGGTGCGTCACCGTTGCATTGTGGGAAATGTAGTATTGGTGCGTGTAAAAGATCTGCGGGCTGCCGGCTTGCTGCGGTCTGCGGGCCGGTTCTAATAATAAATCAAGATCATCCCAGGGGCCGTAAAAAACCTTCTCGCGGGCCGGATGTGGCCCGCGGGCCTTGACTCTGACATATGTGCTTTAGACCAAACTATCTACCAATAGTTATCTATATTATTCATAGCCGTCTATTTACCACCAGAAAACGGTGCTGGCACTAAGACCGCACACAAGGAGCTGTATAAGGCCATTGGCAAACAAGAAAATGCTCATCCAGAAATGCTCATCCTCGTGGCCAGGGACTAATGTAGGCAAACTTAAATCCGTTTTACCTAATGTCTACCAGCATGTCACGTGCAAACAGAGAAAAATAAATATAGAAATAAAAAACTCTAGACCACCTTTACCGCCTTTACATACAAAGTTCTCCCTCGCCCTCCATTTGGCAAATCTGACCATAATTATTAGGGATTCACAATATATCGGAATCAGCTGATATTAGCTAAAAATGCCAACATCGGCATTGACTCTATGTCTAGTTTAACGCCTATGTGCAAAACCGATGTCAAAGCTGACATACATACCTGTATAACATAGGTAGATGTAATGACGCCATGCAAAGTACAGAGCTACATGTGCAACACAGCATTCCTATCCTAGCCCACACAATCTGCTGTGTGGATCTATTTTGAAGTTTCAAAGGAAGATAACAAAAAGGCCATATGCAACGTTTGTGCTGCTATTATTTCCCGAGGAGGGGAGAAAGTGAAATCTTTCAATACCACAAACCCAACTACTCATTTGAAAGTGCATCACCCCCAAACGTTCAGAGACTTCTCAGAACAAAAGCAAACAAACTAAGCTCATACTTGCAACAACTTAACAAGTTCAAATTGAGCAGTCATTTGAAAGAGAAAAGCATTTCAGCGACAAACTCAAATGCAAAATCCATTAATGCCAAGATAATGGAAATTATTGTCCTTGACAATCAACCTTTTTCTGTCGTGGATGATGTTGGCTTTCGCTGACTGGTGGAGCACCTCGAGCCCCGGTACACACTACCAAGTAGGCACTATTTTTCAGATGTTGCCCTCCGGAGTTACACAGTATTGTTGAAACGCACATCCATGAGCTACTTGCTATGGGCGTCACTGCTATTAGCTTCACGACTGGCATTTGGACTAGCGATGTCAGCCCCACACTAGTGCTCTATTTTTCACATCTTGCCCTACCGAAGTTACACAGTAATAGCATCACTGCTAAAAAAATATATATAATCATTTTTTATAAATAAATAACATTGCATCATGCCTGACATTTGGACCAGCGATATCAGCCCATGAGCATGCTGAGTCTGACAGCACAGTGGGTCGTCAAGGATTTCTTACTGAGGAAAGTCGTATTGCTCATGAATGTGCTGGTTCTCATACCGCTGCTGCCATTTCCATGGCATTTGAGAACATGTTTGAAACTTGGAAAATCCCCAAGAACAAAGTACACGCTGTGCTACGTGATAATGTAATAATGTGCTACGTGATAATGCATGTAACATGACAAAGGCTTTGGAAGAATGCGGACGCACCAGTTTGTCATGCATGTGTCATGACGTGGCCCTACTTGGGTATAGCGAGTACCCTCACTCTCTCACCACCATGAGCACAGACATCGATCTGGCATCATGGGACAGCTTTTCCACAGTTCCGAATAAAACCCCCACCTGGAGAAGCCCACTTTAGACCAAGCGTACTTCGATTACCGAGAGGGCAAAGGTTTGAGTAGAAACCATGCGTACTTCGATTACCGAGAGGGCAAAGGTTTGAGTAGAAACCATGCATGCTTCGATTACCGAGAGGGCTAAGGTTTGAGTAGAGACCATGCGTACTTCGATTACCGAGAGGGCTAAGGTTTGAGTAGAGACCATGCGTACCTCGATTACCGAGAGGGCTACGTTTTGAATAGAGACCATGCGTACTTCGATTACCGAGAGGGCTAAGTTTTGAGTAGAGACCATGCGTACCTTCAGCACCTGCATGCCCGACTAGCATCACCACACTGGATGGTTCCGACCTTGAATATGTGGACACCTATAAGTACCTAGGTGTCTGGCTAGACTGCAAACTCTCCTTCCAGACCCATATCAAACATCTCCAATCAAAAATCAAATCAAGAGTCGGCTTTCTATTCCGTAACAAAGCCTCCTTCACTCACGCTGCCAAGCTTACCCTAGTAAAACTGACTATCCTACCGATCCTCGACTTCGGCGATGTCATCTACAAAATTGCTTCCAACACTCTTCTCAGCAAACTGGATGCAGTTTATCACAGTGCCATCCGTTTTGTCACTAAAGCACCTTATACTACCCACCACTGTGACTTGTATGCTCTAGTCGGCTGGCCCTCACTACATATTCGTCGCAAGACCCACTGGCTCCAGGTCATCTACAAGGCCATGCTAGGTAAAGCTCCGCCTTATCTCAGTTCACTGGTCACGATGGCAACACCCATCCGTAGCACGCGCTCCAGCAGGTGTATCTCACTGATCATCCCTAAAGCCAACACCTCATTCGGCCGCCTTTCGTTCCAGTACTCTGCTGCCTGTGACTGGAACGAATTGTAAAAATCGCTGAAGTTGGATACCTTTATCTCCCTCACCAACTTCAAACATCAGCTATCTGAGCAGCTAACCGATCGCTGCAGCTGTACATAATCTATTGGTAAATAGCCCACCCATTTTCACCTACCTCATCCCCACAGTTTTTATTTATTTACTTTTCTGCTCTTTTGCACACCAATATCTCTACCTGTACATGATCATCTGATCATTTATCACTCCAGTGTTAATCTGCAATATTGTAATTATTCGCCTACCTCCTCATGCCTTTTGCACACATTGTATATAGTATATACTCCCCTTTTTTTCTACTGTGTTATTGACTTGTTAATTGTTTACTCCATGTGTAACTCTGTGTTGTCTGTTCACACTGCTATGCTTTATCTTGGCCAGGTCGCAGTTGTAAATGAGAACTTGTTCTCAACTAGCCTACCTGGTTAAATAAAGGTGAAATAAAAAAATAAATAATAAAATAAATAAGCTAAGGTTGTAATGGTTGTTAAACTCTGAGACTATCGATACCGACAGAATAAGAGCAAATCTTCGATATCAATTACTAGTCTGCAGCTAGAATTTATGTCGGCTGAATGCAAAGACCGACAACCGCCGAAACATCTGTTTATAAGAACATTTCCGTACGGGAGTTGTAGCGATGAGACAAGATAGTAGCTACTAACAATTGACTACCACGAAAAAGGGGTAAAAATAAAACAAATGTAAAAAACAATTTGTCTGTACCAGAATGCTTAAAAGGCAGAAAATATTTTTAAAAATCGGTATCTGTTTTTTGCAAGGAAAATATTGGATATCGGTGTCGGCCAAAATGTCATATCGGTGCATCCCTAATTAATATATCCTCCTGATTTTGGCATACAAGCAAAAAACTAAAGCAGGAAGTACCAATGACTTGCTCAATATGGAAGTGGTCAGATGATGTAGATGCTACGATACAGGACTGTTTTGCTAGCACAGATTGGAGTATGTTCCGGGTTTCATCCAATGGCTTTGAGGAGCATACCAACTCAGTCACCGGCATCATCAATAAGTGCATCGACGACGACGTCCCCACTGTGATCGTGCGTACATATCCCAACCACAAACCATGGATTACAGGCAATATAATCATCGAGCTAAAGGCTAGAGCTGCCGTTTACAAGGAGCGGGACACTAATCCGGACGCCTATAAGAAATCCCGCTATGCCCTCAGATGAACCGTCAAACAGGCAAAGCACCAATCCAGGGCTAAGATTGAATCCTGCTACATCGGCTCTGAAGCTTGTCGGATGTGGCAGGGATCGAAAACTATTATGGACTACAAAGGAAAACCCAGCCGCGAGCTGCCTAGTGACGTGAGTCTACCAGACAAGCTAAATGCCTTTTATGTTCGCTTCGAGGCAAGCAACACTGAAGCATGCATGACAGCACCAGCTGTTCCGGATGACTGTGTGATCACGCTCTCCGTAGCCGATGTGAGCAAGACCTTTAAACAGGTCAAAATTGCCAGACGGATTACCAGGACTTGTACTCAGTGCATGCACGGACCAACTGGCAAGTGTCTTCAGTAACATTTTCAACCTCTCCCTTACCGTGTCTGTAATACCTACATGTTTCAAGCAGACCACCATAGTCCCTGTACCCAAGAAAGCGAAGGTAAACTCCCTAAATGACTACCGCCCCATAGCACTCACGTCAGTAGCCATGAAGTGCTTTAAAGTGTGGTCATGACTCACATCAACACCATCATTGCGGAAACCCTAGACCCACTCCAATTCGCATACTCCCCAACAGATCCACAGATGACGCAATCGCACTCCATACTGCCCTTTCCAACCTGGACAAAAGGAACACCTACGTGAGAATGCTGTTCATTGACTACAGCTCAGTGTTCAACACCACAGTGCCCACAAAGCTCATCACTAAGCTAAGGACCCTGGTACTAAAAACCTCCCTCTGCAACTAGATCCTGAACTTCCTGACAAGCTGCCACCAGGTGGTAAGGGTAGGTAACAACACACCTACCATGCTGATCCTCAATACTCAAGACCCTCATGGGTGTGTGCTTAGTCCACCCCTGTACTCTCTTTTCACCCATGACTGTGTGGCCAAGCACGACTCCAACACCATCATTAAGTTTGCTGACGACAACCTCTCCCTCAATGTGAGCAAGACAAAAGAGCTGATCGTGAACTAGAGGAAAAGGAGAGTCAAACAGGCTCACTTAAAACATTGACAGTGCTGTAATGGAGCGGGTTGATTGTTTCAAGTTCCTTGGTGTCCATATCACCAACAAACTATCATGGTCCAAACAGACCAAGACAGTCGTGAAGAGGGCACGACAACACCTTTTCCCCCTCAGGAGACTGAAAAGACTTAGCATGGGTGCCCAGATCCTCAAAAAAATTATACATATGCACCATCGAGAGCATTCTGACATGCCAGAACATGGTATATTTGGAAAGAAGACATTTGGGAGATTATGAGGAAATGATCAGAAGATAGATAGGAGTTACATAGTTCAGAAAACACAAGATCAAGCACACACAAAGGTTTTACTTTTTAATTAATAAGTTGATAAGTGAATTACTGATGCCCAGAGCTGGAAACACAGATGGCTTCCACAACATGTGAACAATATCATTTCAAGAATGGTATTGATAGACCTAACAACTAGAAATGTGCAGATGTTTTTGTAAGTGGTGTCAGGTGTGGTCATGGGACGTTTCCAAGCGTTCCAAAACCTCTCCAAAGTGGCACATGTATGCAAATTAGATCATTCCAGTGCTATGATATATTTGCAATCCCCTAAATGCTATTTGTTCAGTATAAAAACACAATTTCTACCATATCCTCACTCAAACGTTGTGGGTACATTATGGGTACAAACATCCATGGTACATTCAAGTGTCCTTTCAACCTCTCCAAAGGATGTGCCCCAGGATGTGCCTCAAAGTAATTGTTCACTATAAAAACTCAAAACTCAAAAACGCACCCTCCCACCCGACTAGCATCACTACTCTGGGCGGTTCTGACCTAGAATATGTGGACAACTACAAATACCTAGGTGTCTGGTTAGACTGTAAACTCTCTTTCCAGACTCGCATTAAGCATCCAAAATTAAAATCTAAAATCGGCTTCCTATTTAGCAACAAAGCCTCCTTCACCCATGCTGCCAAACATACCCTCGTAAAACTGACTATCCTACCCTTCCTTGACTTTGGCGAAATCATTTACAAAATAGCCTCCAACACTCTACTCAGCAAACTGGATGCAGTCTATCACAGTGCCATCCGTTTTGTCACCAAAGCCCCTTATACTACTATATATTTGTCGCTAAATCCACTGGCTCCAGGTCATCTATAAGTCTTTGCTAGGTAAAGCCCCGCCTTATCTCAGCTCACTGGTCACCATAGCAACACCCACTCGTAGCACACCCTCCAGCAGGTATATTTCACTGGTAATCCCCAAAGCCAACACTTCTTTGGCCACCTTTCCTTCCAGTTCTCTGCTGCCATTTACTGGAATGAATTGCAAAAATAACTGAAGCTGGAGTCATATATCTCCCTCACTAACTTTAAGCATCAGCTGTTAGAGCAGTTTACCAATGACTGTACCTGTGTAACGGATGTGAAACGGCTAGCTTAGTTAGCGGTGCGCGCTAAATAGCGTTTCAATCGGTGACATCACTTGCTCTGAGACCTTGAAGTAGTGGTTCCCCTTGCTCTGCTTTTGTGGAGCGATGGGTAACGATGCTTCGTGGGTGACTGTTGTTGATGCGTGCAGAGTGTCCCTGGTTCACGCCCGGGTATTGGCGGGGGGACAGTATAAAGTTATACTGTTACGTTGATGCTGTTGACCTGGATCACTGGTTGCTGCGGAACGGTCTACAGTTATACTGTTACACCTGTACACAGCCAATCTGTAAATAGCACACCCAAATTCCTCATCCCCATATTATTACTTACCCTCTTGCTCTTTTTCACCCCGGTATCTCTACTTGCACACCATCATCTGCACATATATCACTCCAATGTTAATGCTAAATTAAAAATATTTTGCCACTTTGGCCTATTTATTGCCAACCATAGGTCATTTCATTTTGATACCACCACTGAAGGTCTTTCACATTCCTGTCTCCTCTCGTCTAGTATTATTCATGTCCTATGGAGCGATGAAGAGTTATCAATCATTTCTGAAATTACACCATTTCCTGATGACCAGGGAGCTGTGGTGTGTGTGTTTGTGTGTGTGTGTGTGTGTGTGTGTGTGTGTGTGTGTGTGTGTGTGCGTGTGTGTTGAAAGTAAATGAGACTCCTCGTTGATGGAAGACTGACCCCTGTCATTTTTACCAATTTGATTCCTTCACCTCTTCATCATAAACTTTAGGACGAGATAGAGATATACTATCATATTATAACTATGTAATTCTGGCCTGACCATATCATTTGAACTGTTTTTCTCTCTTTACTTTGCATTATGGAGACTATGACCCCAATGTCCACAAACCAGGCTTTCTGGATCAGGAGGAACTCTTACCCAAGACGGTGAGTGACTGTTGTTAGCCTGTTAGCTTGAATGCTGCTTGGAATTGTTGCATGGAAATTAGATAACTTTGTGTAGGTCTACACATTGATTTATAGGTCTGAATATGTCGGTCTACACATTGACGTTTACATTTTCGTGGTTAATATATACCTCTGTGTTTCAGGTGATCAACCTGTACCAGATTGTTAAGCTGCAGAGACATAGGAGGATAAAATATGGCAAACACCAACATAAAGTGTCTTTCTTGGGCGTTGGGCCACCACTAGCCGCCTGAACAACTTCAATATGCCTTGGCAACTACAAGGGCACTGCTTAAAGTTAAGCTGGGCACAGAGGGAGTGTTACATTAGTTGGTTTTATATAGGTAGCTGCCAAAATATGGCAAACACCAACATAAAGCTTTCTTGGGCGTTGGGCCACCACTAGCCGCCTGAACAACTTCAATATGCCTTGGCACAGATTCTACAAGTGTCTGGAACTCTATTGGATGGATACGACAACATTCTTTCACAAGAGATTCCATCATTTGGTCTTTAGTTGATGGTGGATGAAAACACTGTCTCAGACGCCACTCCAGAATCTCCCAGAAATGTTCAATTGGATTGAGATCTGGTGATTGAGACACACACACACACACACACACACACAGATGGTAATTTTGATGACTCACACGGTGAGCCTACTGTAGCCTACTGTACATGGTAAACTGGTGCGCACCAGGTTGTGCATTTTAGTATGAAAAAATGACTGAGGATTTTTCTACAATATTCACAACATATTGACACAATTACAATCTTTATCAAATAAAAATCTAATTTCATCAATTACATGTGGGAAAAAAATACTTGCGTGAACATTATCAAGCCAGCAGCAGATTAAACAAAAAGAGAATTCTCTCTTCCCCCTGTTTTTAGCTTGCGGCTATCACTGTCTAGCTGGCTCGCTTTAGGATATTGACTAGCCCATACCCGTGACAAACTTGGCTATGTTATCAACACATGGCAGGACACAAACAAAATCTAGCTCACTTATTTTGCCAGCCAGAAATAAACAGCCAACATGTTATTCAGAAATGGAGGAAGAGGATAGCTAGTATTTAGCTGATGCCTCTTCAATAATAAGCAACTGTGATAACGTTGATCCTTAATTTTTTTACTTTCTCATTGAACAAAATCCTGTCTGTCTCCGGGACTTCTCCAGAATTATCCCAGATACGCCATCTCATCCATGACCAATTTTTCAATTTTGAAAACTACCCCCGGGGTCACAGACACCATCCAACCAGCCATCCACACACACAGAGCCCAAGTGCAGACCAAAACATAACTCATGCGGCAAGCTCCAGAAATAAACATTCCCTTTGAGCAAAATCCACTACTCTGAAGAAAACCTGGTTCCGTTCTCCGCACACATAGCAGGGCGTGCGTTAAAGCATATTTCTTTATTTTTCATGCAGACAAAATAGATTTCTTTGTCTTAAGATCTCTTCTTCTAGCCATGTTAGCCAAAAAAATTGGCAACTGGGTATTTTTATACATGACCCTAAGCATGATGGGATGTTAACTGATTAATATAGTCAGGAACCACACCTGTGTGGAAGCACCTGCTTTCAATGTACTTCGCATCCCTTGTTTAAAGTGTTTCCTTTATTCTGGCAGTTACATTTACAAGTCGTACATCAGTAAGACTTGGTTACTCAGGACAAATTAAGTAGAAAGGGTTCATAAGCACAACTTGTCCTTTTAAGAACATCAACATTCAGCCTCTTGTTTTTATTTGCCAGCCACATCAAAATAACATAATTTAAACATGAAGTGAGCATCAGCTTCATGATTTTTGTCAAAGTATGCAAATATTATTTCAAATCCAATCAAATGTTATTTTTCACATGCGCCGAATGCAACAGGTGATATAGACCTTACCGTGAAATTCTTACTTACAAGCCCTTAACGAACAATAGAGTTCAAGAAATAGAGTTAAGAAAATATTTACTAAATTTACTAAAGTAAAACATTTAATAAAATGTAACAATAAAATTACATAACAATAACAAGGTCTATATACAGGGTACAGGTGCCGAGTCAATGTGAGGGTACAGGTCAGTCGAGATCATTTGTACATATAGGTGGGGGTAAAGTGACTATGCATAGATAATAAACAGCGAGTAGCAGCAGTGTAAAAACATGGGGGGCTCCGGTACCGCTTGTCGTGCGGTAGCAGAGAGAACAGTCTATGACTTGGGTGACTGGAGTCTTTGAACATTTTTGGGGCATTTTAAACCATTTTTTGGGCCTTCCTCTCTCTCTCTCTCTCTCTCTCTCTCTCTCTCTCTCTCTCTCTCTCTCTCTCTGACACCACCTAGTTTCCTTACTGGAGGAGAGCCAGAAAAAAAAAAAACAGCTTTTATTTGCTTTCATCACTACACCACAACATACTGGTTGTTTGAGGCCGCAGAATTTTAACTATTCCACAGCCATTACCTCTCAAGTGCATTCAGGGAATTACTCTACATTAATGTGAAGCCCCTGCTGATGCCTTCACTGAGAATAACAGAGTTATGTGCTGTACACTACTACACATGATGATGTGCTGTACACTACTACACATGATGATGCATCTATTGAGAGTTAGAGAGAGGCTCTCTCTCTCTTTCTCCTTCTTTGTCTTTCTCATTCTCTCACACACTCTTTCTCTCTCTCTCTCTCTCTCTCTCTCTCTCTCTCTCTCTCTCTCTCTCTCTTTATTTCCCTCTCTCCCTCTCTCCCTCCCTCTCTTCAACGTGATGTTGTGATCTCATCTTCTCTGTTCCCGAAGAAGAGATGAAGTACTTCAAAATTGCTCAGGACCTGGAGATGTACAGCATCAATTCCTTTCCCATCAGGATGAGACTCAAAGGCTTTTGCTACTTGTTTCCCATCAGACAATAAGCCTATAGATAGAAAGCCAACCACCCAGTAATCCCATAGAAAGGAATGTGATGATTCATCCCCCGGTAAGCCAATAGAACGGTATTATCCTCTTGACATGTTACAAGGTAATAGAAGAAATAAGCTGAAAGTAAAATGCTGTATTGAAACTTCCACTTCAGGAGATTGCAATAGAGTTTTTTGTGGATCCTTATATATACTATATATGTGGAAGTATGTGGACACCTCGTCAAATTAGTGGATTCGGCTATGTCAGCCACACTCATTGCTGACAGGTGTATACAATCGAGCACACAGCCATGCAATCTCCATAGACAAACATTGGCAGTGGAATGGCTTTACTAAAGAGCTCAGTGACTTTCAACGTGGCACCGTCATAGGATGCCACCTTTCCCATAAGTCAGTTCGTCAAATTTCTGCCCTGCTAGAACTGCCCATGTCAACTGTAAGTGCTGATTTTGTGAAGTGGAAACGTCTATGAGCAACAACGGCTTAGCCGCAAAGTGGTAGGCCACACAAGCACACAGAATGGGACTGTCGAGTGCTAATGTGCATAGCGTGTAAAAAATCCCCTGTCCTGTGTTGCAACACTCACTACCGAGTTCCAAACTGCCTCTGGAAGCAACGTCAGCACAAGAACGGTTCGTTGGGAGCTTCATGAAATGGGTTTCCATGGTCGAGCAGAAGCACAGAAGCCTAAGCCTAAGCCTAAGCGTAAGCAAGTCCATGCAGAAATGTTCATCATCTTGTGGAAAGCCTTCCCAGAAGAGTGGAGGCTGTTATAGCAGCAAAGGGGGGACCAACCATGATTTTGGAATGTAGTGTCTGTTTACATAGTGAAAATGATTAAGGCTATAATAAAAGTAAACATTGATTCCTGCATTGATCACCAAATGAGACAGACGAAGAACTTTTCATAAAGCCTTTTTTCAAAGAGAATCTTAATATTTCCATAACTTATAGAATCAGTTTTGAGGTGATGTACCTCAGTGATCAGTGTATTTCTAAAAGGCCAGCGGCCTCATTTATAACCATGGTGCACATTTTACACGAAATATCTGCGCCATTTATTAAAAAGTATACAAATATATTGATTCATAAACTGGCGTACGCATGGTATATAAAGCAGACACACTGTAAAACTTGAACAAGCATTATACCTCTGCTTGAACAATGCCCTACATTTACCTTTTACGGTGACAATAATGCCCTTATTTGGTATATCATTTTAAACTATTGGAATTAGGCCATGGCAGTTTCTAAAAGAAAGAGCAATGGCACATTCTATCAACTGTTTTTTTGGAACTATTGGCCGGATCTTTTAACCTTTTGAAGTAAAGTAAGCTGTATGTCAGCAAAATGTTTTAATTCAGCAATGTTTTGCATTGACATTTCCCCCAATATAAATATGCTGGACTGCCCACGCTTGCATATTACAATGTAGAGTATAAACTGTCTGTTCACCTGTTCAATTCAACATATGTTATAAACCGTGCTGCCCATGGGATCGCATACAACTAATTAAATATGCATGGTAATTTGATGTATGGCTACTTTGGGAATGCATCACGGTCAGAAAAGGTGAGGAATTGATTCTGCAATGTTTATAAAAAATAAAATAAATAAGAAATAGATGTCTAATCATGTTAGATTCCAAAAACAAAACACATTTATTTTCCCTCTTCTAACTAACGGCAAATGGCTGCGTCTTGTTGTTATGTTTTCCTGTTTTCATTATTTTGTATGAATAAGTGTGTCATCATATCCCCCCTTGCTTGCCTGTTTGTAATACTGTACTTCAACCACTAGAAAATGTGTGTACACATGGTCTGAATTTTGAGTGGAGGTAAGGACATTGTCACACCAAGTGAAGTTTTTATACAGTGCCTTCAGAAAGTACTCATAGCCCTTGACTTGTTCCACATTTTGTTGTGTTACAGCCTGAATTCAAAATGGATTAAATATATATTTTTTCTCACCCATCTACATCTGCATTGCTTGCTGTTCGGGGTTTTAGGCTGGGTTTCTGTACAGCACTTTGTGACATCAGCTGACATCAGTTTTATAAATACATTTGATTGATTGATCTACACACAATACCCCAAAATAATAAAGTGAAAACATGTTTTTAGACATTTTCACAAATTATTTTAAAATTAAATACAGAAATTCTATTTACAAAAGTATTCACACACCCTGAGTCAATACTTTGTAGAAGCACCTTTGGAAGCGATTACAGCTGTAAATCTTTATGAGTAAGTCTTAAGTAAGAGCTTTCCACACCTGGATTATCCAACATTTGGCCATTATTATTTTCAAATTCTTCAAGCTTTGTCAAATGAGTTGTTGATCATTGCTAGACAACCATTTCCAGGTCTTGCCATAGATTTGCCAAGTCGAAACTGTAACTCGGCCACTCTGGAACATTGACCGTCTTCTTGATAAGCAATTCCAGTGTCGATTTGACCTTGTGTTTTAAGTTATCATAAGCAGACTGAACCAGGTTTTCCTCCAGGATTTTTGCCTGTGCTTAGCTCCATTCCATTTCTTTTTTTATCCTGAAAAAACTTCCATGTCCTTAATGATTACAAGCATTCCCATAACATGATGCAGCCACCACTAACCTTGAAAATATGGAGAGTGGTAGTCATTAATGTGTTATGTTGGATTTGCCTCAAGCATAGCACTTTGTATTCAGGACAAACATTTAATTGCTTTGCCAATATTTTTTTCTCAGTTTTACTTTAGTGCCTTGCTGCAAACAGGATGTATGTGTTGGAATATTTTATTCTGTACAAGCTTCCTTCTTTTCACTCTGTCAATTAGGTTAGTATTGTGGAGTAACTACAATGTTGATCCATCCTGTTTTCTCCTATCACAGCCATTAAACTCTGTAACTGTTTTAAAGTCACCATTGGCCTCATGGTGAAATCTGAGATAGGAAGGACGCCGTCATCTTTGTAGTGACTGGGTGTATTGACACACCATCCAAAGTGTAATTAATAACTTCACGCTCAAAGGGATATTCATTGTCTGATTTCTTTTATTTTACCCATCTACCAATAGGTGTCCTTCTTTGCGGTGTATTGGTAAGCCTCCCTGCACTTTGTGGTTGAATAGGTGTCCTTCTTTGATTGGTAAGCCTCCCTGCTCTTTGTGGTTGAATAGGTGTCCTTCTTTGCGGTGTCTTGGTAAGCCTCCCTGCTCTTTGTGGTTCAATAGGTGTCCTTCTTTGCGGTGTATTGGTAAGCCTCCCTGCTCTTTGTGGTTGAATAGGTGTCCTTCTTTGCGGTGTATTGGTTGAATAGGTGTACTTCTTTGCCCTCCTGCTCTTTGTGGTTGAATAGGTGTCCTTCTTTGCGGTGTATTGGTAAGCCTCCCTGCTCTTTGTGGTTCAATAGGTGTCCTTCTTTGAATAGGTGTATTCTTTGCGGTGTATTAGCCTCCCTGCTCTTTGTGGTTGAATAGGTGTCCTTCTTCCTCCCTGCTGCGGTGAATAGGTGTCCTTCTTTGGTGTATTGCCTCCCTGCTCTTTGTGGTTGAATAGGTGTCCTTCTTTGCGGTGTATTGGTAAGCCTCCCTGCTCTTTGTGGTTGAATAGGTGTCCTTCTTTGCGGTGTATTGGTAAGCCTCCCTGCTCTTTGTGGTTGAATAGGTGTCCTTCTTTGCGGTGTATTGGTAAGCCTCCCTGCTCTTTGTGGTTGAATAGGTGTCCTTCTTTGCGGTGTATTGGTAAGCCTCCCTGCTCTTTGTGGTTGAATAGGTGTCCTTCTTTGCGGTGTATTGGTAAGCCTCCCTGCTCTTTGTGGTTGAATAGGTGTCCTTCTTTGCGGTGTATTGGTAAGCCTCCCTGCTGTTTGAAATTCACTGCTTGTTGAACAGAAAATAGGTGTACTTCTTTGAGGTGTATTGGTAAGCCTCCCTGCTCTTTGTGGTTGAATAGGTGTCCTTCTTCGCGGTGTATTGGTAAGCCTCCCTGCTCTTTGTGGTTGAATAGGTGTCCTTCTTTGCGGTGTATTGGTAAGCCTCCCTGCACTTTGTGGTTGAATAGGTGTCCTTCTTTGCGGTGTATTGGTAAGCCTCCCTGCTCTTTGTGGTTGAATAGGTGTCCTTCTTTGCGGTGTATTGGTAAGCCTCCCTGCTCTTTGTGGTTGAATAGGTGTCCTTCTTTGTGGTGTATTGGTAAGCCTCCCTGCTCTTTGTGGTTGAATAGGTGTCCTTCTTTGCGGTGTATTGGTAAGCCTCCCTGCTCTTTGTGGTTGAATAGGTGTCCTTCTTTGCGGTGTATTGGTAAGCCTCCCTGCACTTTGTGGTTGAATAGGTGTCCTTCTTTGCGGTGTATTGGTAAGCCTCCCTGCTCTTTGTGGTTCAATATGTGTTTGAAATTCACTGCTTGTCGGAGTGAGCTTACAGAAAATTGTATGTGTGGAGTACAGAGATGAGGTAGTAATTCAAAAATCATGTTAAGCACTATTATTGCACACATTATGGGGTATTGTGTCTCTCACTGTAATCCTGTCAGGCACACAGATAGAGCCTGGGGTGTTAGAGCAGTCAACAAGGACCACTACTGTGTATGGCAGTGTTACATTAGTTGGTTTTATATAGGTAGCTGCCAAAATATGGCAAACACCAACATAAAGTGTCTTTCTTGGGCGTTGGGCCACCACTAGCCGCCTGAACAACTTCAATATGCCTTGGCACAGATTCTACAAGTGTCTGGAACTCTATTGGATGGATACGACAACATTCTTTCACAAGAGATTCCATCATTTGGTCTTTAGTTGATGGTGGATGAAAACACTGTCTCAGACGCCACTCCAGAATCTCCCAGAAATGTTCAATTGGATTGAGATCTGGTGATTGAGACACACACACACACACACACACACACAGATGGTAATTTTGATGACTCACACGGTGAGCCTACTGTAGCCTACTGTACATGGTAAACTGGTGCGCACCAGGTTGTGCATTTTAGTATGAAAAAATGACTGAGGATTTTTCTACAATATTCACAACATATTGACACAATTACAATCTTTATCAAATAAAAATCTAATTTCATCAATTACATGTGGGAAAAAAATACTTGCGTGAACATTATCAAGCCAGCAGCAGATTAAACAAAAAGAGAATTCTCTCTTCCCCCTGTTTTTAGCTTGCGGTTATCACTGTCTAGCTGGCTCGCTTTAGGATATTGACTAGCCCATACCCGTGACAAACTTGGCTATGTTATCAACACATGGCAGGACACAAACAAAATCTAGCTCACTTATTTTGCCAGCCAGAAATAAACAGCCAACATGTTATTCAGAATGGAGGAAGAGATAGCTAGTATTTAGCTGATGCCTCTTCAATAATAAGCAACTGTGATAACGTTGATCCTTAATTTTTTACTTTCTCATTGAACAAAATCCTGTCTGTCTCCGGACTTCTCCAGAATTATCCCAGATACGCCATCTCATCCATGACCAATTTTTCAATTTTGAAAACTACCCCCGGGGTCACAGACACCATCCAACCAGCCATCCACACACACAGAGCCCAAGTGCAGACCAAAACATAACTCATGCGGCAAGCTCCAGAAATAAACATTCCCTTTGAGCAAAATCCACTACTCTGAAGAAAACCTGGTTCCGTTCTCCGCACACATAGCAGGGCGTGCGTTAAAGCATATTTCTTTATTTTTCATGCAGACAAAATAGATTTCTTTGTCTTAAGATCTCTTCTTCTAGCCATGTTAGCCAAAAAATTGGCAACTGGGTATTTTTATACATGACCCTAAGCATGATGGGATGTTAACTGATTAATATAGTCAGGAACCACACCTGTGTGGAAGCACCTGCTTTCAATGTACTTCGCATCCCTTGTTTAAAGTGTTTCCTTTATTCTGGCAGTTACATTTACAAGTCGTACATCAGTAAGACTTGGTTACTCAGGACAAATTAAGTAGAAAGGGTTCATAAGCACAACTTGTCCTTTTAAGAACATCAACATTCAGCCTCTTGTTTTTATTTGCCAGCCACATCAAAATAACATAATTTAAACATGAAGTGAGCATCAGCTTCATGATTTTTGTCAAAGTATGCAAATATTATTTCAAATCCAATCAAATGTTATTTTTCACATGCGCCGAATGCAACAGGTGATATAGACCTTACCGTGAAATTCTTACTTACAAGCCCTTAACGAACAATAGAGTTCAAGAAATAGAGTTAAGAAAATATTTACTAAATTTACTAAAGTAAAACATTTAATAAAATGTAACAATAAAATTACATAACAATAACAAGGTCTATATACAGGGGGTACAGGTGCCGAGTCAATGTGAGGGGGTACAGGTCAGTCGAGATCATTTGTACATATAGGTGGGGGGTAAAGTGACTATGCATAGATAATAAACAGCGAGTAGCAGCAGTGTAAAAACATGGGGGGGCTCCGGTACCGCTTGTCGTGCGGTAGCAGAGAGAACAGTCTATGACTTGGGTGACTGGAGTCTTTGAACATTTTTGGGGCATTTTAAACCATTTTTTGGGCCTTCCTCTCTCTCTCTCTCTCTCTCTCTCTCTCTCTCTCTCTCTCTCTCTCTCTGACACCACCTAGTTTCCTTACTGGAGGAGAGCCAGAAAAAAGAAAACAGCTTTTATTTGCTTTCATCACTACACCACAACATACTGGTTGTTTGAGGCCGCAGAATTTTAACTATTCCACAGCCATTACCTCTCAAGTGCATTCAGGGAATTACTCTACATTAATGTGAAGCCCCTGCTGATGCCTTCACTGAGAATAACAGAGTTATGTGCTGTACACTACTACACATGATGATGTGCTGTACACTACTACACATGATGATGCATCTATTGAGAGTTAGAGAGAAGGCTCTCTCTCTCTTTCTCCTTCTTTGTCTTTCTCATTCTCTCACACACTCTTTCTCTCTCTCTCTCTCTCTCTCTCTCTCTCTCTCTCTCTCTCTCTCTCTCTCTCTTTATTTCCCTCTCTCCCTCTCTCCCTCCCTCTCTTCAACGTGATGTTGTGATCTCATCTTCTCTGTTCCCGAAGAAGAGATGAAGTACTTCAAAATTGCTCAGGACCTGGAGATGTACAGCATCAATTCCTTTCCCATCAGGATGAGACTCAAAGGCTTTTGCTACTTGTTTCCCATCAGACAATAAGCCTATAGATAGAAAGCCAACCACCCAGTAATCCCATAGAAAGGAATGTGATGATTCATCCCCCGGTAAGCCAATAGAACGGTATTATCCTCTTGACATGTTACAAGGTAATAGAAGAAATAAGCTGAAAGTAAAATGCTGTATTGAAACTTCCACTTCAGGAGATTGCAATAGAGTTTTTTTTGTGGATCCTTATATATACTATATATGTGGAAGTATGTGGACACCTCGTCAAATTAGTGGATTCGGCTATGTCAGCCACACTCATTGCTGACAGGTGTATACAATCGAGCACACAGCCATGCAATCTCCATAGACAAACATTGGCAGTGGAATGGCTTTACTAAAGAGCTCAGTGACTTTCAACGTGGCACCGTCATAGGATGCCACCTTTCCCATAAGTCAGTTCGTCAAATTTCTGCCCTGCTAGAACTGCCCATGTCAACTGTAAGTGCTGATTTTGTGAAGTGGAAACGTCTATGAGCAACAACGGCTTAGCCGCAAAGTGGTAGGCCACACAAGCACACAGAATGGGACTGTCGAAAAGCTAATGTGCATAGCGTGTAAAAAATCCCCTGTCCTGTGTTGCAACACTCACTACCGAGTTCCAAACTGCCTCTGGAAGCAACGTCAGCACAAGAACGGTTCGTTGGGAGCTTCATGAAATGGGTTTCCATGGTCGAGCAGAAGCACAGAAGCCTAAGCCTAAGCCTAATCAACCCCATTAAACACCTTGCGTAAGCAAGTCCATGCAGAAATGTTCATCATCTTGTGGAAAGCCTTCCCAGAAGAGTGGAGGCTGTTATAGCAGCAAAGGGGGACCAACCATGATGAGATTTGGAATGTAGTGTCTGTTTACATAGTGAAAATGATTAAGGCTATAATAAAAGTAAACATTGATTCCTGCATTGATCACCAAATGAGACAGACGAAGAACTTTTCATAAAGCCTTTTTTCAAAGAGAATCTTAATATTTCCATAACTTATAGAATCAGTTTTGAGGTGATGTACCTCAGTGATCAGTGTATTTCTAAAAGGCCAGCGGCCTCATTTATAACCATGGTGCACATTTTACACGAAATATCTGCGCCATTTATTAAAAGTATACAAATATATTGATTCATAAACTGGCGTACGCATGGTATATAAAGCAGACACACTGTAAAACTTGAACAAGCATTATACCTCTGCTTGAACAATGCCCTACATTTACCTTTTACGGTGACAATAATGCCCTTATTTGGTATATCATTTTAAACTATTGGAATTAGGCCATGGCAGTTTCTAAAAGAAAGAGCAATGGCACATTCTATCAACTGTTTTTGGAGGTATTGGCCGGATCTTTTAACCTTTTGAAGTAAAGTAAGCTGTATGTCAGCAAAATGTTTTAATTCAGCAATGTTTTGCATTGACATTTCCCCCAATATAAATATGCTGGACTGCCCACGCTTGCATATTACAATGTAGAGTATAAACTGTCTGTTCACCTGTTCAATTCAACATATGTTATAAACCGTGCTGCCCATGGGATCGCATACAACTAATTAAATATGCATGGTAATTTGATGTATGGCTACTTTGGGAATGCATCACGGTCAGAAAAGGTGAGGAATTGATTCTGCAATGTTTATAAAAAATAAAATAAATAAGAAATAGATGTCTAATCATGTTAGATTCCAAAAACAAAACACATTTATTTTCCCTCTTCTAACTAACGGCAAATGGCTGCGTCTTGTTGTTATGTTTTCCTGTTTTCATTATTTTGTATGAATAAGTGTGTCATCATATCCCCCTTGCTTGCCTGTTTGTAATACTGTACTTCAACCACTAGAAAATGTGTGTACACATGGTCTGAATTTTGAGTGGAGGTAAGGACATTGTCACACCAAGTGAAGTTTTTATACAGTGCCTTCAGAAAGTACTCATAGCCCTTGACTTGTTCCACATTTTGTTGTGTTACAGCCTGAATTCAAAATGGATTAAATATATATTTTTTTCTCACCCATCTACATCTGCATTGCTTGCTGTTCGGGGTTTTAGGCTGGGTTTCTGTACAGCACTTTGTGACATCAGCTGACATCAGTTTTATAAATACATTTGATTGATTGATCTACACACAATACCCCAAAATAATAAAGTGAAAACATGTTTTTAGACATTTTCACAAATTATTTTAAAATTAAATACAGAAATTCTATTTACAAAAGTATTCACACACCCTGAGTCAATACTTTGTAGAAGCACCTTTGGAAGCGATTACAGCTGTAAATCTTTATGAGTAAGTCTTAAGTAAGAGCTTTCCACACCTGGATTATCCAACATTTGGCCATTATTATTTTCAAATTCTTCAAGCTTTGTCAAATGAGTTGTTGATCATTGCTAGACAACCATTTCCAGGTCTTGCCATAGATTTGCCAAGTCGAAACTGTAACTCGGCCACTCTGGAACATTGACCGTCTTCTTGATAAGCAATTCCAGTGTCGATTTGACCTTGTGTTTTAAGTTATCATAAGCAGACTGAACCAGGTTTTCCTCCAGGATTTTTGCCTGTGCTTAGCTCCATTCCATTTCTTTTTTTATCCTGAAAAAACTTCCATGTCCTTAATGATTACAAGCATTCCCATAACATGATGCAGCCACCACTAACCTTGAAAATATGGAGAGTGGTAGTCATTAATGTGTTATGTTGGATTTGCCTCAAGCATAGCACTTTGTATTCAGGACAAACATTTAATTGCTTTGCCAATTTTTTTTCTCAGTTTTACTTTAGTGCCTTGCTGCAAACAGGATGTATGTGTTGGAATATTTTATTCTGTACAAGCTTCCTTCTTTTCACTCTGTCAATTAGGTTAGTATTGTGGAGTAACTACAATGTTGATCCATCCTGTTTTCTCCTATCACAGCCATTAAACTCTGTAACTGTTTTAAAGTCACCATTGGCCTCATGGTGAAATCTGAGATAGGAAGGACGCCGTCATCTTTGTAGTGACTGGGTGTATTGACACACCATCCAAAGTGTAATTAATAACTTCACCGCTCAAAGGGATATTCATTGTCTGATTTCTTTTATTTTTACCCATCTACCAATAGGTGTCCTTCTTTGCGTGTATTGGTTTACCTGCACTTTGTGGTTGAATAGGTGTCCTTCTTTGCGGTGTATTGGTAAGCCTCCCTGCTCTTTGTGGTTGAATAGGTGTCCTTCTTTGCGGTGTCTTGGTAAGCCTCCTGCTCTTGTGGTTCAATAGGTGTCCTTCCCTGCTCTTTGTGGTTGAATAGGTGTCCTTCTTTGCGGTGTATTGTCCCTGCACTTTGTGGTTGAATAGGTGTACTTCTTGTATTGTGGTTGAATAGTACTTCTTTGGTATTGGTAAGCCTCCTGCACTTTGTGGTTGAATAGGTGTCCTTCTTTGCGGTGTATTGGTAAGCCTCCTGCTCTTTGTGGTTGAATAGGTGTCCTTCTTTGCGGTGTATTGGTAAGCCTCCCTGCACTTTGTGGTTGAATAGGTGTCCTTCTTTGCGCCTCCCTGCTCTTTTGGTTGAATAGGTGTCCTTCTTTGTATTGGTAAGCCTCCCTGCCTTTGTGGTTGAATAGGTGTCCTTCTTTGTGGGTAAGCCTCCTGCTCTTTGTGGTTGAATAGGTGTCCTTCTTTTTGCGGTGGTTGATTGGTAAGCCTCCTGCTCTTTGTGGTTGAATAGGTGTCACTTTGTGGTTGAATAGGTGTCCTTCTTTGCGGTGTATTGGTAAGCCTCCCTGCTCTTTGTGGTTCAATATGTGTTTGAAATTCACTGCTTGTCGGAGTGAGCTTACAGAAAATTGTATGTGTGGAGTACTTCTTTGAGGTGTATTGGTAAGCCTCCCTGCTCTTTGTGGTTGAATAGGTGTCCTTCTTCAAGGTTTTGGTAAGCCTCCTGCTCTTTGTGGTTGAATAGGTGTCCTTCTTTGCGGTGTATTGGTAAGCCTCCCTGCACTTTGTGGTTGAATAGGTGTCCTTCTTTGCGGTGTATTGGTAAGCCTCCCTGCTCTTTGTGGTTGAATAGGTGTCCTTCTTTGCGGTGTATTGGTAAGCCTCCTGCTTTTGTGGTTGAATAGGTGTCCTTCTTTGTGTATTGGTAAGCCTCCCTGCTCTTTTGTGGTTGAATAGGTGTCCTTCTTTGCGGTGTAGGCTCTTTGTGGTTGAATAGGTGTCCTTCTTTGCGGTGTATTGGTAAGCCTCCCTGCTCTTTGTGGTTGAATATGTGTCCTTCTTTGAAATTCACTGCTTGTCGTTCAATATGTGTTTGAAATTCACTGTGTCGGAGCTTACAGAAAATTGTATGTGTGGAGTACAGAGATGAGGTAGTAATTCAAAAATCATGTTAAGCACTATTATTGCACACATTATGGGGTATTGTGTCTCTCACTGTAATCCTGTCAGGCACACAGATAGAGCCTGGGGTGTTAGAGCAGTCAACAAGGACCACTACTGTGTATGGCAGCTGGCGTGTTTTAGCATGAAGGAGAATAATGAATTGTGTCTGTCAGATAGACAGACAGAGAGACCCTAGAGTGATGATCTGGAGGCTGAGTTTCTGGACTGAATGTCCCTCAGCTACTTACCTGGGTCCCTAAGCAGAGAATCAGTAAATAGCGTGGGCTTTGTCTCTCCCTCTTTCTCTCTCTCTCTCTCTCTCTCGCTCTCTCTCTCACTCTCTCACTCTCTCGCTGAATTCAATGTTCTTTTGTTTCATCCTGTTTCAAAGAAGGGTACTGCACATTCAGTTACTTGCAGGTCCAGGCTAGAAAAAGTAAACGGATGAAAGATACTCGCATACTGATGATTTCTCCTGCACATTAACTGTGCAACATTACGACTTGGTCCTAAAGGTGTTTGTTTGTTTGTTTGTTGATTTTGTTTGTTTGTTTATTTGTTTCTGCCAATTATCACTCTATTCTTTGTACTCTCCCAGAACAAAAAGGGAACATAACTTCTGCTGGGAGTGGATGCCCTGACTGACTGTGTGGAGGCTCATTGATTTAACATTATGTTAGCCAACATGCAAACACTGGCAAAGTTATGGCTGTTGGCTATATTCGCCACGACTTACCGTTCTTTGTGCAGCTTCAAATGTCGAACAAAGTTGGAAGTTGTTGTGCCTTCGACTGTAATTTTCTTCCAGCATGTTTTGCAAGTTGCAATCCATTTTTTGTTGATACAGCGTAGTCTTTATATCTGAAAATAATAACTTTGTGTATCATCTTTCCAAGGGCTCCATCTGAATTCACTTGCCGATGTTCCTCTGCACAGCCACGCACAACTTTTTCTCAGCTGGCGCAATTTGATTGACTGCTGTCTGATTCAAACTGTAATCGGTTAAAGTAAGAGTTGATGCGCTGTACACTTTTTTTAATGGCATCATGTTTGAATATTTGGGCTTGGGGAGGATATCAAGTCAGGTCAAGTCATAAGGCTCAAGGCAAAGTCATGAGTCATTGGTGTTAAAATCAAAGTCAAGTTGCAAGTCATCATATTTGTGACTCGAGTCCACACCTCTGGTATATACTGTACATATAGGTAGGGGTCAAGTGACAACAGGATAGATATAAACAGTAGCAGCAATGTATGTTATAAGTGTGTGTGTGTGAGTGTGTGCGTGTGCGTGTGCGTGTGCGTGCGTGTGCATGTGCGTGTGTGTGTGTGTGTGTGTGTGTGTGTGTGTGTGTGTGTGTGTGTGTGAGTGTAAGTATGTGGGTAGGGTCCAGTATTCGTGCATAGAGTCAGTGCAAGAGAGTTTGCGCAAAAAAAGGGTCAGTGCACGCAGCCCGGGTAGTCATTTGATTAGCTATTTAGAGGTCTTATTTAGTAGTCTTATGGCTTTGGGGTAGAAACTGTTTAGGGCCCTGTTGGTTCCAGACTTGGTGCATTGGTACCGCTTGCTGTGCGGTAGCTGAGAGAACAGTGTGGCTTGGGTGGCCAGAGTCTTTGACCATTTTTGGGGGATTCCTCTAACACCACATGGTATAGAGGTCCTGGATGGCAGAGACCTTGACATAATGTAGGTGAGACACACATTATTCATTAGTCAGTTTAATTTCAATTGAGTCAATTCAGAAAGTTAATAGAAATTCCAATTCCAATGCATTTTACTTACTAAGTTGACTGAATTGAAGTGGAATTGACCCCAACCTTGAATGTAATAAGTCTGTTTTTACTGTTTGTGTCATCTCTTACTTTAAGGTTTTAACATGTCTTGTTGTTCTTTCTAATGAATTTAGCCATAAAGCCTCTGGACAAGAAAACCAACATGTTCAAGTTTAACTCCTCCAAGTTCAGTGTCAACACGAATAGTGAGGGTGTCACATTCTGACCTTAGTTCTTTTGTTATGTCTTTGTTCTAGGTTGGTTAGAGCATGAGTTGGGGTGGGTTGTCTATGTTTGTTTTTCTATGTTGTGTTTTGCGTTTGGCCTGGTATGGTTCTCAATCAGAGGCAGGTGTCATTAGTTGTCTCTGATTGAGAATCATACTTAGGTAGCCTTTTCCCACCTGTGTTTCATGGGTGATTGTTTTCTGTCTTTGTGTATGTCACCAGACAGGACTGTTTGGTTTCGTGTCATTCTCTGTGTTATTTTTGTTTTAGTGTTCTGTGTTTAATAAATTCATCATGAACGCTACCACGCTGCGCATTGGTCCTCCGATCCTTCATACTCCTCAGACGAGGACGACGAACGTTACAGAGGGATGCAAACAAAACATTTGATTTAATTCAATTTCAGAACATATGTTAACGTTGCCAAAGAAAGTGAAATAGATAATAAACAAAAGTGCAATAAACATTAAACAAAATGTACAGTAAACATTACACTCACAAAAGTTCGAAAAGAATAAAGACATTTCAAATGTCATATTATGTCTATATACAATGTTGCAATGATGTGCAAATAGTTTAAGTTCCAAATGGAATATAAATAAACATAAATATGGGTTGTATTTACAATGGTGTTTGTCCTTCACTGGTTGCCCTTTTCTTGTGGCAACAGGTCACACATATTGCTACTGTGATTGCACACTGTGGTATTTCACCCAATAGATATGGGAGTTTATAAAGTTTTTCAAATTCTCTCTATTTGAATTTCGGTGGACTGTAACCGGTAAATGGACAAGGGGAAAGGCAACTTGGGAGAGGCAACAGAGAGCGCCCAGACAGATGACGACGAGGCTAAGCAGCTTTATGAATGTTTAGTCCTTCAGTGCGGAGACAGAGTAGTTAATTGTGTTTTTTAATTGTGTACCTACAGGAAGCCAGGGAGTCTGATGGCCAAGCACAAGATGCTTGAGATCACCAGCTAATCTGCTCGGTAACTGTCTGCACGCACAACACACATTCACAATTTTTGTGGGATTGCATGAGAACAGGGAACAAATACTTACCCTCCTACACAAGAACGGCCCGCACACACACAGAAACCCACCCACAGGAAGATACAACCCACACACACAGAAACCCACCCACAGGAGAATACAACCCACACACACAGAAACCCACCCACACAGAAACACACTCACAGGAGAATACAACCCACAACACAGTAACAGTTGTAACAGTTGCAGACCCTCCTACACATACTCCATCAAGTCAGCAGCCCAGCAGCCAGCTACTCACATACATACCCACCTGCATTAGAATAGGACTGACATGTACAACATTCTTGACTCATACATTAGCCTTAATCTACATGTTAGACTTCATGTAAAAACAAAAAAAACTATTACCTCATTGATGCAGCAGCATTCACATCCAAATGTTTACATTCAATTAATAAAAACTGAATCCATCTACGTAAGCTCATCATCCTCCACCATCCACCCAGGTACAGTAGTTAGTCTACCTTAAGCACAGTGGCCTTTACACTCTCTCTGCCTCCCTGCCTGCCTGCCTACCTCCCTCCATCCCTCCCTCCTTGCCTGTCTACCTCCATCCATGTCTCCCTTCCTGCCTGCCTGCCTGCCTGCCTCTCTCCATCCCTCCCTCCTTGCCTGTCTACCTCCATCCATGTCTCACTGCCTGCCTGTAACATGAGAGTCATTCTCATATTACATCACTTCTCAGTATTACTGAGTAAAGTACATAACATATAGTACCAGACCTGTATTACTGGGTACAGTACGTAACATAAAGCACCAGGCCTGTATTACTGAGTACCGTACATAACATATAATACCAGGCCTGTATTAATGAGTCCAGTGCATAACAGATAGTACCAGGCCTGTATCACTGAGTCTAGTACATAACAGATAGTACCAGGCCTGTATTACTGAGTACGGTACTTAACGTACAGTACCAGGCCTGTATTACTGAGTACAGTACTTAACGTACAGTACCAGGCCTGTATTACTGAGTATGGTACTTAACGTACAGTACCAGCCCTGTATTACTGAGTACGGTACTTAACGTACAGTACCGGGCCTGTGTGTCTCATACAGTACCATAACATACAGTACCAGGCCTGTATTACTGAGTACGGTACTTAACGTACAGTACCAGGCCTGTATGTCTGGGTACAGTACATAGCATACAGTACCAGGCCTGTATGACTGAGTACAGTGCATAACATACAGTACAGGGGCTGTATTACTGAGTACAGTTCATAACGTACAGTACTGGGCCTGTATTCAAAGAGTGTTACAGAGTGCTGATCTAGGATCAGGCCCTTCCTCATTCATTATAATCTAAAAGGCTAAACTGATCCTAAATCAGCATTTCTACTCTGAGACACTTTCTAAATACAAGTGCACTGTATTCTAATGTGGGCTATCATTTAAACTCAACTGGTTTCATTACAATTGTATTGATCAATAGGTGACGCTTATTGTTGGCCTGTATGTAGTGTGTGTCGTGTGTGACACATTTTATTTGGAGGATATGCCTCGTCAATTTTCTTCACACATATTCCATTCAGCAGATATTTATATTTATATGGTACATTACTACAGCTCTCATCAACTGGGACTGGATGTGCACCTGTGGCTAATGCATTCTGAGATATTTGCATCGACTTCAAAGACACTGACACTGATTTGCCTCTCCATGGAGATCGAGAAAGAGAAATGACTGACTGACCACCTTACTGTCTCTGTCTCTCTCTTCTCCTTGATCTTTCTTCATCTCTTTGTTTCTCTTTGTTTGGCTGGAAAATGGCTGTGTGTGTTTTTGTGACTAGGCTCTGACCCAACACAATCATATGTTGTGCTTTTGCTGTAAAGCCTTTTTGAAATCGGACACGATGGGTAGATTAACAAGAAGTTTATATTTCATTTGGTGTATTGAACTTGTTAATGTATGAAAGTTACATATCTGTAAAAAATATTTTTGAATTTTGTGCGCTGCCTTTTCAGCGGAATGTTGTCGAGGGGTGCCGCTAGCTGAACCACTAGCCATAAGAATGGCTGCCTATATATGATCCCGAATTAGAGGCAACGATTACCAGCTGCCTCTAATTGGGAACCATACAAAACACCAACATAGAAATATAAACTAGAACACCCCATAGTCACGCCCTGACCTACTACACCATAGAGAACCTTGGGCTCTCTATGGTCAGGGCGTGACAGTACCCCCCCAAAGGTGCTGATTCTGGCCGCAAAACCTGAAACCAAATGGGGAGGGTAGGGGGTGTGATTAGTTTCGGTGGCGGCTCCGGTGCAGCCCCCGCCCAGACCACGGATCCGGCCATGGCGCCGGGCTGAACACTGTGCCTGGACTGGGCAACGGCGCATAGGAGGGTTCCGGCCATGGAGCGGGACTGGACACCGTGCCTGGACTGGGCACCCGCACAGAGGAAGTCTCCTGCCTTGGAGTTGGACTGGACGCCGTGCCTGGACTGGCCACCCGCACAGAGGAAGTCTCCTGCCTTGGAGCTGGAATGGACGCAGTGCCTGGACTGGGCACCGGCGTATAAGAAGGCTCCGGCCATGGAGCAGGACTGGACGCCGTGCCCGGACTGCGCACCGGCGCAAAGGAGGGCTCCGGCCACGGAGTGGGACTGGACACCGCGCCCGGACTGGGCACCGGTGCAGAGGAAGGCTCCTGCCATGGAGTTGGACTGGACGCCGTGCCTGGACTGGCCACCCGCACAGAGGAAGTCTCCTGCCTTGGAGCTGGAATGGACGCCGTGCCCGGACTGGGCACCGGTGCAGAGGAAGGCTCCTGCCATGGAGTTGGACTGGACGCCGTGCCTGGACTGGCCACCCGCACAGAGGAAGTCTCCTGCCTTGGAGTTGGACTGGACGCCGTGCCTGGACTGGCCACCCGCACAGAGGAAGTCTCCTGCCTTGGAGCTGGAATGGACGCAGTGCCTGGACTGGGCACCGGCGTATAAGAAGGCTCCGGCCATGGAGCAGGACTGGACGCCGTGCCCGGACTGCGCACCGGCGCAAGGAGGGCTCCGGCCACGGAGTGGGACTGGACACCGCGCCCGGACTGGGCACCGGTGCAGAGGAAGGCTCCTGCCATGGAGTTGGACTGGACGCCGTGCCTGGACTGGCCACCCGCACAGAGGAAGTCTCCTGCCTTGGAGCTGGAATGGACGCCGTGCCCGGACTGGGCACCGGTGCAGAGGAAGGCTCCTGCCATGGAGTTGGACTGGACGCCGTGCCTGGACTGGCCACCCGCACAGAGGAAGTCTCCTGCCTTGGAGTTGGACTGGACGCCGTGCCTGGACTGGCCACCCGCACAGAGGAAGTCTCCTGCCTTGGAGCTGGAATGGACGCAGTGCCTGGACTGGGCACCGGAGTAGAAGAAGGCTCCGGCCATGGAGCAGGAAAGGACGCGGTGCCCGGACTGCGCACCGGCGCAGTAGACGGCTCCTGCCATGGAGCGGGACTGGACACCGTGCCTGGACTGGGCATCGGCGCAGAGGAGAACTCCGGCCTTGGAGCTGGACTGGATGCCGTGCTCGGACTGGACACCGACGCAGAGGAAGGCTCCGGCCTTGGATCTGGACACCGGCGCAGTAGACGGCTCCGGCCATGGAGCGGGACTGGACACCATGCCTGGACGAGGCACAGGACGTACCAGACTGGGGCGGCGCACCGGAGGCCTGATGCGTGGAGCCAGCACAGGCAGAACCGGACTGGTGACACGCACTTCAGGGCGAGTGCAGAGAGCAGGTACAGGACGTACTGGACTGGGGAGGCGCACTGGAGACCTGGTGCGTGGAGCCGGTACAGGTTGTACCAGACTGGTAACACGCTCCTCAGGGCCAATCCTGTGCCGAACACACCAAACCAACATCTCTCTCTCTCTCTCACAACTTCTCCATTGCCTCCCTGACAGTCTCTGGCTCTTCAGGGCGAGTGCAGGGAGCAGGCACAGGACGTACTGGGCTGGGGAGGCGCACTGGTGCGTGGAGCCAGCACAGATGGTACCGGGCTGAGAAGGCGCTCTTCAGCATGCCTGTGCTGCAGCATAGTCCTCGCCAAAACCTCTCTCTGGTATCCCTCGTTGAACTCCTCCATAGCCATTCGGGCTCTGGCACTCCCCGCTGCTCCGCCGACTGCTCCATGTGCCACCCTCTATATTGGGGTTTCTGTGTTCGCGGTCCCCTGTGTCGTCGCTGTCCCCCTATGCTCCTTGGCGACTCCCTCCAAGGAAGGGTCTGGTGTCCTCCCATGATTTCCTCCCAAGTCCAAAACTCCTTTACCTCATTTACACGCTGCTTGGTCCTGCGTGGGTGGGATATTCTGTCACGCTCGTGTGGAGAAACGGACCAAGGCGCAGCGTGTGTAGAGTTCCACATCTTTATTTAACGTGAAACTTCTTCAACCAAAACAATAAACAAGCAACACAATATGACTATGTGGTGCAACAAGCACCAACTCAAACAAACAATATCCCATAAACACAGGTGGGCAAAATGGCTACCTAAATATGATCCCCAATTAGAGGCAACGATTACCAGCTGCCTCTAATTGGGAACCATACAAAACACCAACATAGAAATATAAACTAGAACACCCCCGAGTCACGCCCTGACTTGCTACAGCATAGAAAACCAAGGGCTGTCTATGGTCAGGGCGTGACATGTACAGAAATGTCACAATGCATGTTGTGTTGGTGGAGATGTTGCACATACAGTAGTACTTTTTTGAAATTTATTTTGAAATTAATGTTTTATTTATTGAATAATCAAAAAATACAATATACTTGCAGTGAATCTGCTCAACAACTACATCATATCAGTCATCCAACAGATTCCCATTCAGAGCGACACACAGAAGCATCCAGGGTCAATGCCCTGCTCAAGGGCACGTTAACAAATCTACCACCAGGCCAAAAAATGTGAATCCGAACCCTCCAAGATCCCCCCCCCCCCACAGTTCCCCAATAGCTGTCCCTCAACCATTCGAGACCCCTCCCACAGTCCCCGCCCAAGAAGAAAAATAAAATAGAAAATACAATGAATTCCATTTCCCACACCCAAGAACCCCCCAATGCACCAACAACCAATGGAATGAACTGAAGAGAAAAAAGGAAAAGACAGAAGAAAACAGCAAACAATTATAAAACAAAATAACACATTTAAAACAAAGGACATCAAGGACAACTAAAATCATAACAGCAATGCCAACTGTATATGTGTGTGTGTGTGCATGGCTGGCACTATTACATGTGTGTGTGTTCTATTATGTTTATTTGAATGAGAGTGTGTGTATATGCATGTGTACAAACACCTGCACGGCATCAGCCTCAGGCAAACCCGAATTATTTGTGTCATTCAAATGTACTTTTTATTATGTTTTATTTAGACTTTTTAATTTTTTAATGTTTTACTTTTATCTTTGCCATTATTCCATCTCCCACACAGCATCTCCACTCCCACTTGTCTCCAATTCCACATCCCAACCCTCAGCTTCCCTCTGCCCATCCCATCCCAACCCTCAGCTTCCCTCTGCCCATCCCATCTATCTCTGCTGGCCACCCACTTCGGTGGTCTACGCAATCTTTCAGCTATGCTGTGATGGTTAATTTAACATTTCAGTCTATCTAACTAAGCTAAGGAACCTGGGACTAAACACCTCCCTCTGCAACTGGATCCTGGACTTCCTGACGGACCGCCCCTAGATGGTGAGGGTAGGTAGCAACACATCTGCCATGCTGATCCTCAACACTGGTGCATGCTCAGTCCCCTCCTGTACTCCCTGTTCACCCACGACTGCATGGCCAGGCACGACTCCAACACCATCATTAAGTTTGCAGATGACACAACAGTGGTAGGCCTGATCACCTACAACGACGAGACAGCCTATAGGGAGGAGGTCAGAGACCTGGCCGGGTGGTGCCAGAATAACAACCTATCCCTCAACGTAAGCAAGACAAAGGAGATGGTTGTGGAATACAGGAAAAGGAGGACCGAGCACACCCCCATTCTCATTGACGGGGCTGTCGTGGTGCAGGTTGAGAGCTTCAAGTTCCTTGGTGTCCATATCAACAACAAACTAGAATGGTCCAAACACAGCAAGACAGTTGTGAAGAGGGCAGGACAAAGCCTATTCCCCCTCAGGAAACTAAAAAGATTTGGCATGGGTCCTGAGATCCTCAAAAGGTTCTACAGCTGCAACATCGAGAGCATCCTGACCAGTTGCATCACTGCCTGGTACGGCAATTGCTCGGCCTCCGCCCACAAGGCACTTCAGAGGGTAGTGCCTACGGCCCAGTACATCACTAGGGCAAAGCTCCCTGCCATCCAGGATCTCTACACCAGGCGGTGTCAGAGGAAGGCCCTAAAAATTGTCAAAGATCTCAGCCACCCAAGTCATAGACTGTTCTCTCTACTACCGCATGGCAAGCGGAACCGGAGTGCAAAGTCTAGGACCAATAAGCCTGACTAACCGGCGTCTGTATATACAGTAGCCTTGCTACTGTTATTTTCAAAAGTATTTTTTTACTGTTGTTTTATTTCTTTACTTACCTTCACACACACACACACACACACACACACACACACACACACACACACACACACACACACACACACACACACACACACACACACACACACGTATAAACAGACATACATCTCACACTCACTCCTCACACACCACTCAAACTCACATTGCTCACACACTGCTTACTCACTGCTCACACAATCACAAAACCCTGCACAAACACCCTGCACAAATGCCCGTCATACTTCACGTCTAACGGTTAGATACCCGTCTATCAACTTTCAAAGTGGCCTGCATTTAGGTCATCTGTGAATGTTGAGTATGGATTTGTGGGAGAACAAACAGATCTTTCACCAAAAACACCAAATCAACTTGATATCTACATGTAATTAATGTGCTATACCCACGGTTCGCTAGCCAGGTATATTGTTTCTGAGATATGTATTGACTTCAGGAACAGTATTTTAAACCTGGCTATTCGCTTACACCCCATCAACTAAAAATTCTGATTCATTTCCCAGGGACTTGTTTTTTTCTGGAGAGAGTGCTATGGTTTTCCTGAGTGATCATTTAAGCTTCAAAGCCATCTGTAAGTGTCGTCTGATTGTAGCCGTTGAGTGTAGCAGAAAGTCCTCTCTGAAGACAAATTGAGGGTGAAATTGCTTTTGGTATGCAATCACATTCAACTCGTCAGTAAGAGGCCACAGAACAGATATTGACTCTCATTTTGTCGTGGGTGAATCAAGAAAACTTTGCTACCGCCAGCAGCCTAAGATACACAATGTCCAATCATCTTCAATGCACTCCTCCAATAAGCTTCTGCTTTTTACATCGCTAAATCGATTGGTTCTAGATAGAAGATAGAATATCATAGAAAAGACTTATTCTGCTATCATCAGAGGCATTTAAACAAATGAAGCTTGCCATCATTATCTACAATCCCCAGATTCTTCTCTAATTTCTTAAAACCATTGAGGTGAAATGTGAGCTTTGGCATATACATAAAAACCACCTCTCTCTCCCCACCAAACTCTGTGTGAAATACACTTGTTATAGAGAAGGGATAATTGATTTTAGCCCTGCGATCAGTCATTGGAATGGATGGGAAAACCTCGGATGTTTTAAGCTTTAGCTGGGCTAAATCTTAACATGGTTGTTTAACTGAATCAGGGGCATTGAAATCACATTTTGCTTGTCATATGCTTGGTAAATAACAGCTGTAGTGAAATGTGAAATGTTTACTTAGCACCGGTAATGGTCCTTTTCAAACAATGCAGAGTTAAAGCGAGCATTCATCTTTGTGTTGGGGACTGTGACTGCTCTGCCACCGCGTACCTCTGTGCCCAGGTGGTACCCAAAGACAGATGCCACTCTCTGGGTCCAGCTTCTGGCCTGGGAGAAGAGATAGGGGAGAAGGGATAGGGGGAGAAGAGATAGGGGCAGAAGGGATAGGGGCAGGAGGGATAGGGGGAGAAGGGATAGGGGCAGAAGGGATAGGGGCAGAAGGGATAGGGGAGAAGGGATGGGGGCAGAAGGGATAGGGGCAGAAGGGATAGGGGAGAAGGGATAGGGGCAGAAGGGATAGGGGCAGAAGGGATAGGGGCAGAAGGGATAGGGGGAGAAGGGATAGGGGCAGAAGGGATAGGGGCAGAAGGGATAGGGGAAAAGGGATAGGGGCAGAAGGGATAGGGGGAAGGGATAGGGGCAGAAGGGATAGGGGCAGAAGGGATAGGGGGAGAAGGGATAGGGGAGAAGGGATAGGGGCAGAAGGGATAGGGGGAGAAGGGATTGGGGGAGAAGGGATAGGGGGAGAAGGGATTGGGGGAGAAGGGATAGGGGGAGAAGGGATAGGGGCAGAAGAGATAGGGGGAAAAGGGATAGGTGGAGAAGGGATAGGGGCAGAAGGGATAGGGGAGAAGGGATAGGGGGAAAAGGGATAGGGGAGAAGGGATTGGGGGAAAGGGATAGGGGGAGAAGGGATGGGGCAGAAGAGATAGGGGGAAAGGGATAGGGGGAGAAGGGATAGGGGCAGAAGGGATAGGGGCAGAAGGGATAGGGGCAGAAGGGAGAGGGGCAGAAGGGATAGGGGAGAAGGGATAGGGGAGAAGGGATAGGGGCAGAAGGGATAGGGGGAGAAGGGATTGGGGGAGAAGGGATAGGGGGAGAAGGGATTGGGGGAGAAGGGATAGGGGAGAAGGGATAGGGGCAGAAGAGATAGGGGAGAAGGGATAGGTGGAGAAGGGATAGGGGCAGAAGGGATAGGGGAGAAGGGATAGGGGAAAAGGGATAGGGGAGAAGGGATTGGGGGAGAAGGGATAGGGGAGAAGGGATGGGGCAGAAGAGATAGGGGAAAAGGGATAGGGGAGAAGGGATAGGGGCAGAAGGGATAGGGGAGAAGGGATAGGGGCAGAAGGGATAGGGGCAGAAGGGATAGGGGCAGAAGGGATAGGGGCAGAAGGGAAAGGGGAGAAGGGATAGGGGGAGAAGGGATAGGGGCAGAAGGGATAGGTGGAGAAGGGATAGGGGAGAAGGGATAGGGGCAGAAGGGATAGGGGCAGAAGGGATAGGGGAGAATTGATAGGGGAGAAGGGATAGGGGCAGAAGAGATAGGGGCAGAAGGGATAGGGGCAGAAGGGAACGGGGAGAAGGGATAGGGGAGAAGGGATAGGGGAGAAGGGATAGGGGGAGATGGGATAGGGGGAGAAGGGATAGGGGGAGAAGAGATAGGGGCAGAAGGGATATGGGGAGAATTGATAGGGGGAGAAGGGATAGGGGCAGAAGAGATAGGGGCAGAAGGGATAGGGGCAGAAGGGAAAGGGGGAGAAGGGATAGGGGAGAAGGGATAGGGGGAGAAGGGATAGGGGAGAAGGGATAGGGGGAGAAGGGATAGGGGAGAAGTGATAGGGGCAGAAGGGATAGGTGGAGAAGGGACAGGGGGAGAAGAGATAGCGGGAGAAGGGATAGGGGGAGAAGTGATAGGGGCAGAAGAGATAGCGGGAGAAGGGATAGGGGGAGAAGGGATAGGGGGAGAAGAGATAGCGGGAGAAGGGATAGGGGGAGAAGTGATAGGGGGAGAAGGGATAGGGGCAGAAGAGATAGGGGCAGAAGGGATAGGGGGAGAAGAGATAGGGGGAGATGGGATAGGGGCAGAAGGGATAGGGGAGAAGGGATAGGGGCAGAAGGGATAGGGGGAAAAGGGATAGGGGAGAAGGGATAGGGGAGAAGGGATAGGGGGAGAAGGGATAGGGGGAGAAGGGATAGGGGAGAAGGGATAGGGGAAAAGGGATAGGGGAGAAGGGATAGGGGGAGAAGGGATAGGGGGAGAAGAGATAGGGGCAGAAGGGATAGGGGGAGAAGGGATAGGGAGAAGAGATAGGGGCAGAAGGGATAGGGGGAGAAGAGATAGGGGCAGAAGGGATAGGGGGAGAAGGGATAGGGAGAAGAGATAGGGGCAGAAGGGATAGGGGGAGAAGAGATAGGGGCAGAAGGGATAGGGGGAGAAGAGATAGGGGCAGAAGGGATAGGGGGAGAAGGGATAGGGAGAAGAGATAGGGGCAGAAGGGATAGGGGAGAATTGATAGGGGAGAAGGGATAGGGGCAGAAGGGATAGGGGGAGAAGGAATAGGGGAGAAGGGATAGGGGAGAAGAGATAGGGGCAGAAGGGATAGGGGAGAAGATAGGGGAGAAGGGATAGGGGCAGAAGAGATAGGGGCAGAAGGGATAGGGGCAGAAGGGAAAGGGGGAGAAGGGATAGGGGCAGAAGGGATAGGTGGAGAAGGGATAGGGGGAGAAGAGATAGCGGGAGAAGGGATAGGGGAGAAGTGATAGGGCAGAAGAGATAGCGGGAGAAGGGATAGGGGGAGAAGGGATAGGGGAGAAGAGATAGCGGGAGAAGGGATAGGGGGAGAAGTGATAGGGGCAGAAGGGATAGGGGGAGAAGGGATAGGGGCAGAAGGGATAGGGGGAGAAGGGATAGGGGCACAAGGGATAGGGAGAGAAGGGATAGGGAAGAAGGGATAGGGGGAGAAGAGATAGGGGGAGAATTGATAAGGGGAGAAGGGATAGGGGCAGAAGGGATAGGGGGAGAAGGGATAGGGGGAGAAGGGATAGGGGCAGAAGGGATAGGGGGAGAAGGGATAGGGGGAGAAGGGATAGGGGAGAAGGGATAGGGGAGAAGGGATAGTGGGAGAAGGGATAGGGGGAGAAGTGATAGGGGGAGAAGGCATAGGTGGAGAAGGGATAGGGGGAGAAGAGATAGCGGGAGAAGAGATAGGGGGAGAAGTGATAGGGGCAGAAGAGATAGCGGGAGAAGGGATAGGGGAGAAGGGATAGGGGGAGAAGAGATAGCGGGAGAAGGGATAGGGGAGAAGTGATAGGGGCAGAAGGGATAGGGGGAGAAGGGATAGGGGCAGAAGGGATAGGGGAGAAGGGATAGGGGCAGAAGGGATAGGGGAGAAGGGATAGGGGCAGAAGGGATAGGGGCAGAAAGGATAGGGGAGAAGGGATAGGGGGAGAAGGGATAGGGGGAGAAGGGATAGGGGCAGAAGGGAAAGGGGAGAAGGGATAGGGGGAGAAGGGATAGGGGGAGAAGGGATAGGGGGAGAAGGGAAAGGGGGAGAAGGGATAGGGGCAGAAGGGATAGGGAAGAAGGGATAGGGGCAGAAGGGATAGGTGGAGAAGGGATAGGGGAGAAGAGATAGCGGGAGAAGGGATAGGGGAGAAGAGATAGCGGCAGAAGGGATAGGTGGAGAAGGGAGGGGAGAAGAGATAGCGGGAGAAGGGATAGGGGGAGAAGTGATAGGGGCAGAAGAGATAGCGGGAGAAGGGATAGGGGGAGAAGGGATAGGGGGAGAAGAGATAGCGGGAGAAGGGATAGGGGGAGAAGAGATAGGGGCAGAAGGGATAGGGGGAGAAGGGATAGGGGCAGAAGGGATAGGGGCAGAAGGGATAGGGGCAGAAGGGATAGGGGGAGAAGGGATAGGGGCAGAAGGGATAGGGGCAGAAGGGATAGGGGAAAAGGGATAGGGGCAGAAGGGATAGGGGCAGAAGGGATAGGGGCAGAAGGGATAGGGGCAGAAGGGATAGGGGGAGAAGGGATAGGGGAGAAGGGATAGGGGCAGAAGGGATAGGGGGAGAAGGGATTGGGGGAGAAGGGATAGGGGGAGAAGGGATTGGGGGAGAAGGGATAGGGGGAGAAGGGATAGGGGCAGAAGAGATAGGGGGAGAAGGGATGGGGCAGAAGAGATAGGGGGAAAAGGGATAGGGGGAGAAGGGATAGGGGCAGAAGGGATAGGGGCAGAAGGGATAGGGGCAGAAGGGATAGGGGCAGAAGGGATAGGGGGAGAAGGGATAGGGGAGAAGGGATAGGGGCAGAAGGGATAGGGGGAGAAGGGATTGGGGGAGAAGGGATAGGGGAGAAGGGATAGGGGAGAAGGGATAGGGGGAGAAGGGATAGGGGCAGAAGAGATAGGGGGAGAAGGGATAGGTGGAGAAGGGATAGGGGCAGAAGGGATAGGGGAGAAGGGATAGGGGGAAAAGGGATAGGGGGAGAAGGGATTGGGGGAGAAGGGATAGGGGGAGAAGGGATGGGGCAGAAGAGATAGGGGGAAAAGGGATAGGGGGAGAAGGGATAGGGGCAGAAGGGATAGGGGAGAAGGGATAGGGGCAGAAGGGATAGGGGCAGAAGGGATAGGGGCAGAAGGGATAGGGGCAGAAGGGAAAGGGGGAAGGGATAGGGGGAGAAGGGATAGGGGCAGAAGGGATAGGTGGAGAAGGGATAGGGGGAGAAGGGATAGGGGCAGAAGGGATAGGGGCAGAAGGGATAGGGGGAGAATTGATAGGGGGAGAAGGGATAGGGGCAGAAGAGATAGGGGCAGAAGGGATAGGGGCAGAAGGGAAAGGGGGAGAAGGGATAGGGGAGAAGGGATAGGGGGAGAAGGGATAGGGGGAGATGGGATAGGGGGAGAAGGGATAGGGGGAGAAGAGATAGGGGCAGAAGGGATAGGGGGAGAATTGATAGGGGGAGAAGGGATAGGGGCAGAAGAGATAGGGGCAGAAGGGATAGGGGCAGAAGGGAAGGGGGAGAAGGGATAGGGGAGAAGGGATAGGGGGAGAAGGGATAGGGGAGAAGGGATAGGGGGAGAAGGGATAGGGGAGAAGTGATAGGGGCAGAAGGGATAGGTGGAGAAGGGACAGGGGGAGAAGAGATAGCGGGAGAAGGGATAGGGGAGAAGTGATAGGGGCAGAAGAGATAGGGGAGAAGGGATAGGGGAGAAGGGATAGGGGGAGAAGAGATAGCGGGAGAAGGGATAGGGGAGAAGTGATAGGGGGAGAAGGGATAGGGGCAGAAGAGATAGGGGGCAGAAGGGATAGGGGGAGAAGAGATAGGGGGAGATGGGATAGGGGCAGAAGGGATAGGGGCAGAAGGGATAGGGGGAGAAGAGATAGGGGGAGATGGGATAGGGGCAGAAGGGATAGGGGGAGAAGGGATAGGGGCAGAAGGGATAGGGGGAAAAGGGATAGGGGCAGAAGAGATAGGGGCAGAAGGGATAGGGGCAGAAGGGAAAGGGGGAGAAGGGATAGGGGAGAAGGGATAGGGGGAGAAGGGATAGGGGGAGATGGGATAGGGGGAGAAGGATAGGGGGAGAAGGGATAGGGGCAGAAGGGATAGGGGAGAATTGATAGGGGAGAAGGGATAGGGGCAGAAGAGATAGGGGCAGAAGGGATAGGGGCAGAAGGGAAAGGGGGAGAAGGGATAGGGGAGAAGGGATAGGGGGAGAAGTGATAGGGGAGAAGGGATAGGGGGAGAAGGGATAGGGGAGAAGTGATAGGGGCAGAAGGGATAGGTGGAGAAGGGACAGGGGGAGAAGAGATAGGGGAGAAGGGATAGGGGGAGAAGTGATAGGGGCAGAAGAGATAGGGGAGAAGGGATAGGGGGAGAAGGGATAGGGGGAGAAGAGATAGGGGAGAAGGGATAGGGGGAGAAGTGATAGGGGAGAAGGGATAGGGGCAGAAGAGATAGGGGCAGAAGGGATAGGGGGAGAAGAGATAGGGGGAGATGGGATAGGGGCAGAAGGGATAGGGGCAGAAGGGATAGGGGGAGAAGAGATAGGGGGAGATGGGATAGGGGCAGAAGGGATAGGGGGAGAAGGGATAGGGGCAGAAGGGATAGGGGGGAAAAGGGATAGGGGAGAAGGGATAGGGGAGAAGGGATAGGGGGAGAAGGGATAGGGGAGAAGGGATAGGGGAGAAGGGATAGGGGGAAAAGGGATAGGGGAGAAGGGATAGGGGGAGAAGGGATAGGGGAGAAGAGATAGGGGCAGAAGGGATAGGGGGAGAAGGGATAGGGAGAAGAGATAGGGGCAGAAGGGATAGGGGAGAAGAGATAGGGGCAGAAGGGATAGGGGAGAAGGGATAGGGAGAAGAGATAGGGGCAGAAGGGATAGGGGGAGAAGAGATAGGGGCAGAAGGGATAGGGGGAGAAGAGATAGGGGCAGAAGGGATAGGGGGAGAAGGGATAGGGAGAAGAGAGAAGAGATAGGGGCAGAAGGGATAGGGGAGAATTGATAGGGGGAGAAGGGATAGGGGCAGAAGGGATAGGGGAGAAGGAATAGGGGGAGAAGGGATAGGGGGAGAAGAGATAGGGGCAGAAGGGATAGGGGGAGAATTGATAGGGGGAGAAGGGATAGGGGCAGAAGAGATAGGGGCAGAAGGGATAGGGGCAGAAGGGAAAGGGGGAGAAGGGATAGGGGCAGAAGGGATAGGTGGAGAAGGGATAGGGGGAGAAGAGATAGCGGGAGAAGGGATAGGGGGAGAAGTGATAGGGGCAGAAGAGATAGCGGGAGAAGGGATAGGGGGAGAAGGGATAGGGGGAGAAGAGATAGCGGGAGAAGGGATAGGGGGAGAAGTGATAGGGGCAGAAGGGATAGGGGAGAAGGGATAGGGGCAGAAGGGATAGGGGAGAAGGGATAGGGGCACAAGGGATAGGGAGAGAAGGGATAGGGAAGAAGGGATAGGGGGAGAAGAGATAGGGGGAGAATTGATAAGGGGGAGAAGGGATAGGGGCAGAAGGGATAGGGGGAGAAGGGATAGGGGAGAAGGGATAGGGGCAGAAGGGATAGGGGGAGAAGGGATAGGGGAGAAGGGATAGGGGGAGAAGGGATAGGGGGAGAAGGGATAGTGGGAGAAGGGATAGGGGGAGAAGTGATAGGGGGAGAAGGCATAGGTGGAGAAGGGATAGGGGGAGAAGAGATAGCGGGAGAAGAGATAGGGGGAGAAGTGATAGGGGCAGAAGAGATAGCGGGAGAAGGGATAGGGGAGAAGGGATAGGGGGAGAAGAGATAGCGGGAGAAGGGATAGGGGGAGAAGTGATAGGGGCAGAAGGGATAGGGGGAGAAGGGATAGGGGCAGAAGGGATAGGGGGAGAAGGGATAGGGGCAGAAGGGATAGGGGAGAAGGGATAGGGGCAGAAGGGATAGGGGCAGAAAGGATAGGGGGAGAAGGGATAGGGGGAGAAGGGATTGGGGGAGAAGGGATAGGGGCAGAAGGGAAAGGGGAGAAGGGATAGGGGAGAAGGGATAGGGGAGAAGGGATAGGGGGAGAAGGGATAGGGGGAGAAGGGATAGGGGCAGAAGGGATAGGGGAAGAAGGGATAGGGGCAGAAGGGATAGGTGGAGAAGGGATAGGGGAGAAGAGATAGCGGGAGAAGGGATAGGGGAGAAGAGATAGCGGCAGAAGGGATAGGTGGAGAAGGGAGAGGGGGAGAAGAGATAGCGGGAGAAGGGATAGGGGGAGAAGTGATAGGGGCAGAAGAGATAGCGGGAGAAGGGATAGGGGGAGAAGAGATAGCGGGAGAAGGGATAGGGGGAGAAGAGATAGGGGCAGAAGGGATAGGGGGAGAAGGATAGGGGCAGAAGGGATAGGGGAGAAGGGATAGGGGCAGAAGGGATAGGGGGAGAAGGGATAGGGGCACAAGGGATAGGGAGAGAAGGGATAGGGAAGAAGGGATAGGGGAGAAGAGATAGGAGAAGGGATAGGGGGAGAAGTGATAGGGGCAGAAGGGATAGGGGGAGCAGGGATAGGGGCAGAAGGGATAGGGGGAGAAGGGATAGGGGCAGAAGGGATAGGGGGAGAAGGGATAGGGGCACAAGGGATAGGGGGAGAAGGGATAGGGAAGAAGGGATAGGGGCAGAAGGGATAGGTGGAGAAGGGATAGGGGGAGAAGAGATAGCGGGAGAAGGGATAGGGGGAGAAGTGATAGGGGCAGAAGGGATAGGTGGAGAAGGGATAGGGGGAGAAGAGATAGCGGGAGAAGGGATAGGGGGAGAAGTGATAGGGGCAGAAGAGATAGCGGGAGAAGGGATAGGGGGAGAAGGGATAGGGGGAGAAGAGATAGCGGGAGAAGGGATAGGGGGAGAAGTGATAGGGGCAGAAGGGATAGGGGGAGAAGGGATAGGGGCAGAAGGGATAGGGGGAGAAGGGATAGGGGCAGAAGGGATAGGGGGAGAAGGGATAGGGAAGAAGGGATAGGGGCAGAAGGGATAGGGGGAGAAGAGATAGCGGGAGAAGGGATAGGGGGAGAAGTGATAGGGGCAGAAGGGATAGGTGGAGAAGGGATAGGGGGAGAAGAGATAGCGGGAGAAGGGATAGGGGGAGAAGGGATAGGGAGAAGAGATAGGGGCAGAAGGGATAGGGGAGAAGAGATAGGGGCAGAAGGGATAGGGGGAGAAGGGATAGGGAGAAGAGATAGGGGCAGAAGGGATAGGGGGAGAAGAGATAGGGGCAGAAGGGATAGGGGGAGAAGAGATAGGGGCAGAAGGGATAGGGGGAGAAGGGATAGGGAGAAGAGATAGGGGCAGAAGGGATAGGGGGAGAAGGGATAGGGAGAAGAGATAGGGGCAGAAGGGATAGGGGAGAAGGGATAGGGGGAGAAGGGATAGGGGCAGAAGGGATAGGGGGAGAAGAGATAGGGGCAGAAGGGATAGGGGGAGAAGGATAGGGGAGAAGAGATAGGGGCAGAAGGGATAGGGGGAGAAGAGATAGGGGCAGAAGGGATAGGGGAGAAGGGATAGGGAGAAGAGATAGGGGCAGAAGGGATAGGGGGAGAAGAGATAGGGGCAGAAGGGATAGGGGGAGAAGAGATAGGGGCAGAAGGGATAGGGGGAGAAGGGATAGGGAGAAGAGATAGGGGCAGAAGGGATAGGGGGAGAATTGATAGGGGGAGAAGGGATAGGGGCAGAAGGGATAGGGGGAGAAGGAATAGGGGGAGAAGGGATAGGGGGAGAAGAGATAGGGGCAGAAGGGATAGGGGGAGAATTGATAGGGGGAGAAGGGATAGGGGCAGAAGAGATAGGGGCAGAAGGGATAGGGGCAGAAGGGGGAAGGGGGAGAAGGGATAGGGGCAGAAGGGATAGGTGGAGAAGGGATAGGGGGAGAAGAGATAGCGGGAGAAGGGATAGGGGGAGAAGTGATAGGGGCAGAAGAGATAGCGGGAGAAGGGATAGGGGGAGAAGGGATAGGGGGAGAAGAGATAGCGGGAGAAGGGATAGGGGGAGAAGTGATAGGGGCAGAAGGGATAGGGGGAGAAGGGATAGGGGCAGAAGGGATAGGGGGAGAAGGGATAGGGGCACAAGGGATAGGGAGAGAAGGGATAGGGAAGAAGGGATAGGGGGAGAAGAGATAGCGGGAGAAGGGATAAGGGGAGAAGTGATAGGGGCAGAAGGGATAGGGGGAGAAGGGATAGGGGGAGAAGGGATAGGGGCAGAAGGGATAGGGGGAGAAGGGATAGGGGGAGAAGGGATAGGGGAGAAGGGATAGGGGAGAAGGGATAGTGGGAGAAGGGATAGGGGGAGAAGTGATAGGGGGAGAAGGCATAGGTGGAGAAGGGATAGGGGAGAAGAGATAGGGGAGAAGAGATAGGGGAGAAGGATAGGGGCAGAAGAGATAGGGGAGAAGGGATAGGGGGAGAAGGGATAGGGGGAGAAGAGATAGCGGGAGAAGGGATAGGGGGAGAAGTGATAGGGGCAGAAGGGATAGGGGGAGAAGGGATAGGGGCAGAAGGGATAGGGGGAGAAGGGATAGGGGCAGAAGGGATAGGGGGAGAAGGGATAGGGGCAGAAGGGATAGGGGCAGAAAGGATAGGGGGAGAAGGGATAGGGGGAGAAGGGATAGGGGGAGAAGGGATAGGGGCAGAAGGGAAAGGAGAAGGGATAGGGGGAGAAGGGATAGGGGGAGAAGGGATAGGGGAGAAGGGATAGGGGGAGAAGGGATAGGGGCAGAAGGGATAGGGAAGAAGGGATAGGGGCAGAAGGGATAGGTGGAGAAGGGATAGGGGGAGAAGAGATAGCGGGAGAAGGGATAGGGGGAGAAGAGATAGCGGCAGAAGGGATAGGTGGAGAAGGGAGAGGGGGAGAAGAGATAGCGGGAGAAGGGATAGGGGGAGAAGAGATAGGGGCAGAAGAGATAGCGGGAGAAGGGATAGGGGGAGAAGAGATAGCGGGAGAAGGGATAGGGGGAGAAGAAAGATAGGGGCAGAAGGGATAGGGGGAAGAAGGGATAGGGGAGAAGGGATAGGGGGAGAAAGGGATAGGGGCAGAAGGGATAGGGGAGAAGGGATAGGGGCACAAGGGATAGGGAGAGAAGGGATAGGGAAGAAGGGGCATAGGGGGAGAAGAGATAGGGGCAGAAGGGATAGGGGAGAAGGGATAGGGGCAGAAGGGATAGGGGAGAAGGGATAGGGGCAGAAGGGATAGGGGGAGAAGGGATAGGGGCAGAAGGGATAGGGGGAGAAGGGATAGGGGCACAAGGGATAGGGGGAGAAGGGATAGGGAAGAAGGGATAGGGGCAGAAGGGATAGGTGGAGAAGGGATAGGGGAGAAGAGATAGCGGGAGAAGGGATAGGGGAGAAGTGATAGGGGCAGAAGGGATAGGTGGAGAAGGGATAGGGGGAGAAGAGATAGCGGGAGAAGGGATAGGGGGAGAAGTGATAGGGGCAGAA
>NW_027009038.1:50000-58477 GCF_036934945.1 Oncorhynchus masou masou | reverse complement strand
TACAGAGAGTTAACGTGTTGGGTGATGATACTAGATAAACAAATAGACTACAGAGAGTTAACAGTGATGATACTAGATAAACAACTAGACTACAGAGAGTTAACGTGTTGGGTGATGATACTAGATAAACAACTATACTACAGAGTTAACAGTGATGATACTAGATAAACAACTAGACTACAGAGAGTTAACGTGTTGGGTGATGATACTAGATAAACAACTATACTACAGAGTTAACAGTGATGATACTAGATAAACAACTAGACTACAGAGTTAACAGTGATGATACTAGATAAACAACTAGACTACAGAGAGTTTACAGTGATGATACTAGATAAACAACTAGACTACAGAGAGTTAACATGTTGAGTGATGATACTAGATAAACAACTAGACTACAGAGAGTTAACGTGTTGGGTGATGATACTAGATAAACAACTAGACTACAGAGTTAACAGTGATGATACTAGATAAACACCTAGACTACAGAGAGTTAACAGTGATGATACTAGATAAACAACTAGACTACAGAGAGTTAACGTGTTGGGTGATGATACTAGATAAACAACTAGACAACAGAGAGTTAACAGTGATGATACTAGATAAACAACTAGACAACAGAGAGTTAACAGTGATGATACTAGATAAACAACTAGACTACAGAGAATTAATGTGTTGGGTGATGATACTAGATAAACAACTAGACTACAGAGAGTTAACAGTGATGATACTAGATAAACAACTAGACTACAGAGAGTTAACGTGTTGGGTGATGATACTAGATAAACAACTAGACAACAGAGAGTTAACAGTGATGTTACTAGATAAACAACTAGACTACAGAGAGTTAACAATGATGATACTAGATAAACAACTAGACTACAGAGAGTTAACATGTTGGGTGATGATACTAGATAAACAACTAGACTACAGAGAGTTAACGTGTTGGGTGATGATACTAGATAAACAACTAGACTACAGAGAGTTAACGTGTTGGGTGATGATACTAGATAAACAACTAGACAACAGAGAGTTAACAGTGATGATACTAGATAAACATCTAGACTACAGAGAGTTAACAGTGATGATACTAGATAAACAACTAGACTACAGAGAGTTAACAGTGATGATACTAGATAAACAACTAGACTACAGAGATTTAACAGTGATGATACTAGATAAACAACTAGACTACAGAGAGTTAACAGTGATGATACTAGATAAACAACTAGACTACAGAGAGTTAACAGTGATGATACTAGATAAACAACTAGACTACAGAGAGTTAACAGTGATGATACTAGATAAACAACTAGACTACAGAGAGTTAACAGTGATGATACTAGATAAACAACTAGACTACAGAGATTTAACAGTGATGATACTAGATAAACAACTAGACTACAGAGAGTTAACAGTGATGATACTAGATAAACAACTAGACTACAGAGAGTTAACGTGTTGGGTGATGATACTAGATAAACAACTAGACTACAGAGAGTTAACAGTGATGATACTAGATAAACAACTAGACTACAGAGAGTTAACAATGATGATACTAGATAAACAACTAGACTACAGAGAGTTAACATGTTGGGTGATGATACTAGATAAAGAACTAGACTACAGAGAGTTAACAGTGATGATACTAGATAAACAACTAGACTACAGAGAGTTAACAGTGATGATACTAGATAAACAACTAGACTACAGAGTTAACAGTGATGATACTAGATAAACAACTAGACTACAGAGTTAACAGTGATGATACTAGATAAACAACTAGACTACAGAGAGTTAACAGTGATGATACTAGATACACAACTAGACTACAGAGAGTTAACAGTGATGATACTAGATACACAACTAGACTACAGAGAGTTAACAGTGATGATACTAGATAAACAACTAGACTACAGAGAGTTAACAGTGATGATACTAGATAAACAACTAGACTACAGAGAGTTAACAGTGATGATACTCGATACACAACTAGACTACAGAGAGTTAACAGTGATGATACTCGATACACAACTAGACTACAGAGAGTTAACAGTGATGATACTAGATACACAACTAGACTACAGAGAGTTAACAGTGATGATACTCGATACACAACTAGACTACAGAGAGTTAACAGTGATGATACTAGATAAACAACTAGACTACAGAGAGTTAACAGTGATGATACTAGATACACAACTAGACTACAGAGAGTTAACAGTGATGATACTAGATAAACAACTAGACTACAGAGAGTTAACGTGTTGGGTGATGCTACTAGATAAACAACTATACTACAGAGTTAACAGTGATGATACTAGATACACAATCACAACTCTTCAGCAGGATCTATAACTTTATGTCTGTGATTTCTGGCAAGTACAGCCCAAAAACATGGATTAAACGGTTTTGTTTGGAGCAAAAACCTGCATCCACAATGGCCCTACCACTGGCCACCCATCTGCACTGTGCAGGGGACATGAATCACTTGGCAGAATCGCTTGTGTTGATCATATGTTCCTGGACTAGCAGGTTACTATGGTGAGAGGAACACACTATGCCCTGCTAGGCTTAAGTACATGTTATAATCATGTCTGTCTGTTCGTCTGTCTGTTCGTCTGTCTGTTCGTCTGTCTGTTCGTCTGTCTGTTCGTCTGTCTGTTCGTCTGTCTGTTTGTCTGTCTGTTCGTCTGTCTGTTCGTCTGTCTGTTCGTCTGTCTGTTCGGTCTGTCTGTCTGTCTGTCTGTCTGTCTGTCTGTCTGTCTGTTTGTCTGTCTGTTTGTCTGTCTGTTTGTCTGTCTGTTCGTCTGTCTGTTCGTCTGTCTGTCCGTCTGTCCGTCTGTCTGTCTGTCTGTCTGTCTGTCTGTTCGTCTGTCTGTCCGTCTGTCTGTTCGGTCTGTCTGTCTGTCTGTCTGTCTGTCTGTCTGTCTGTCTGTCTGTCTGTCTGTTCGTCTGTCTGTCCGTCTGTCTGTTCGGTCTGTCTGTCTGTCTGTTTGTCTGTCTGTTTGTCTGTCTGTTCGTCTGTCTGTTCGTCTGTCTGTCCGTCTGTCTGTCTGTCTGTCTGTCTGTCTGTTCGTCTGTCTGTTCGTCTGTCTGTTCGGTCTGTCTGTCTTGTCTGTCTGACTGTCTGTCTTGTCTGTCTGTTCGTCTGTCTGTTCGGTCTGTCTGTTCGGTCTGTCTGTCTGTCTGTCTGTCTGTCTGTCTGTCTGTCTGTCTGTCTGTCTGTCTGTCTGTCTGTCTGTCTGACTGTCTGTCTTGTCTGTCTGTCTGTCTGTCTGTCTGTCTGTCTGTCTGTCTGTCTGTCTGTCTGTCTGTCTGTCTGTCTGACTGTCTGTCTTGTCTGTCTTGTCTGTCTTCTGTCTTGTCTGTCTGTCTGTCTGTCTGTCTGTCTGTCTGTCTGTTCGTCTGTCTGTCTGTCTGTCCGTCTGTCTGTCTGTCTCCAGATCTCCTTCAAGGCAGTGAGCTCTTTTGATCCTGAGCTGGATCTGTCCAACCAGAGTGGGAAGGTCCTGAACCACGTCAACGAAAGCAGCCACATCTTCCTGGGTCTCTACCCGGGATCGACCTACTCCTTCACCCTCAGAGCCTCCACCGCCAAGGGCTATGGCCCCCCAGTCATCACACAGTTCACCACCAAGATATCAGGTCAGTCCCTAGCCCCTAACTCCTACCTACTAGTCTCTAGTACCCATCCAAGGGCTATGGCCCCCCAGTCATCACACTGTTCACCACCAAGATATCAGGTCAGTCCCTAGTCCCTAACTCCTACCTACTAGTCTCTAGTACCCATCCAAGGGCTATGGCCCCCAGTCATCACACTGTTCACCACCAAGATATCAGGTCAGTCCCTAGTACCCTAGCCCCTAACTCCTACCTACTAGTCTCTAGTACCCATCCAAGGGTTATGGCCCCACAGTCATCACACAGTTCACCACCAAGATATCAGGTCAGTCCCTAGCCCCTAACTCCTACCTACTAGTCTCTAGTACCCATCCAAGGGCTATGGCCCCACAGTCATCACACAGTTCACCACCAAGATATCAGGTCAGTCCCTAGCCCCTAACTCCTACCTACTAGTCTCTAGTACCCATCCAAGGGTTATGGCCCCACAGTCATCACACAGTTCACCACCAAGATATCAGGTCAGTCCCTAGCCCCTAACTCCTACCTACTAGTCTCTAGTACCCATCCAAGGGCTATGGCCCCACAGTCATCACACAGTTCACCACCAAGATATCAGGTCAGTCCCTAGCCCCTAACTCCTACCTACTAGTCTCTAGTACCCATCCAAGGGCTATGGCCCCACAGTCATCACACAGTTCACCACCAAGATATCAGGTCAGTCCCTAGCCCCTAACTCCTACCTACTAGTCTCTAGTACCCATCCAAGGGCTATGGCCCCCAGTCATCACACTGTTCACCACCAAGATATCAGGTCAGTCCCTAGCCCCTAACTCCTACCTACTAGTCTCTAGTACCCATCCAAGGGCTATGGCCCCACAGTCATCACACAGTTCACCACCAAGATATCAGGTCAGTCCCTAGCCCCTAACTCCTACCTACTAGTCACTAGTACCCATCCAAGGGCTATGGCCCCACAGTCATCACACAGTTCACCACCAAGATATCAGGTCAGTCCCTAGCCCCTAACTCCTACCTACTAGTCACTAGTACCCATCCAAGGGCTATGGCCCCACAGTCATCACACAGTTCACCACCAAGATATCAGGTCAGTCCCTAGCCCCTAACTCCTACCTACTAGTCTCTAGTACCCATCCAAGGGCTATGGCCCCCCAGTCATCACACTGTTCACCACCAAGATATCAGGTCAGTCCCTAGCCCCTAACTCCTACCTACTAGTCTCTAGTACCCATCCAAGGGCTATGGCCCCACAGTCATCACACAGTTCACCACCAAGATATCAGGTCAGTCCCTAGCCCCTAACTCCTACCTACTAGTCTCTAGTACCCATCCAAGGGCTATGGCCCCACAGTCATCACACAGTTCACCACCAAGATATCAGGTCAGTCCCTAGCCCCTAACTCCTACCTACTAGTCTCTAGTACCCATCCAAGGGCTATGGCCCCACAGTCATCACACTGTTCACCAGTCTAAAATGTATCCCTGGTCACTAACACTACACCCCTATCCCCTATCCTCTAGCCTAGACACTAACACTAGACCTCTATCCTCTAGCCTAGGCACTAACACTAGACCCCTATCATCTAGCCTCGACACTAACACTACACCCCTATCCTCTATCCTAGACACTAACACTAGACCCCTATCCTCTATCCTAGACACTAACACTAGACCCCCATCCTCTATCCTAGACACTAACACTAGACCCCTATCCTCTATCCTAGACACTAACACCAGACCCCTATCCTCTATCCTCTATCCTAGACACGAACACCAGACCCCTATCCTCTATCCTAGACACGAACACCAGACCCCTATCCTCTATCCTCTATCCTAGACACTAACACTAGACCCCTATCCTCTATCCTAGACACTAACACCAGACCCCTATCCTCTATCCTCTATCCTAGACACGAACACCAGACCCCTATCCTCTATCCTCTATCCTAAACACGAACACCAGACCCCTATCCTCTATCCTAGACACTAACACTAGACCCCTATCCTCTATCCTAGACACTAACACTAGACCCCTATCCTCTATCCTAGACACTAACACTAGACCCCTATCCTCTATCCTAGACACTAACACCAGACCCCTATCCTCTATCCTCTATCCTAGACACGAACACCAGACCCCTATCCTCTATCCTCTATCCTAGACACAAACACCAGACCCCTATCCTCTATCCTCTATCCTAAACACGAACACCAGACCCCTATCCTCTATCCTAGACACTAACACCAGACCCCTATCCTCTATCCTCTATCCTAGACACGAACACCAGACCCCTATCCTCTATCCTCTATCCTAGACACGAACACCAGACCCCTATCCTCTATCCTCTATCCTAAACACGAACACCAGACCCCTATCCTCTATCCTAGACACTAACACTAGACCCCTATCCTCTATCCTAAACACGAACACCAGACCCCTATCCTCTTGGTTCTGGTGTTGCTCTTAAAGGATTGATTAGGTATAGGCAATATACCTTCACCTTGCCTTCTGGCATTTTAATCAATTATCACATGTTGCACCATAGTACGTATTGCTTTTGCAAATGTTCCACACCAATTCCTCGGTGGGCATAGGGGGATGCTTCTAATGTTTGGGCATAGGGGAATGTTTCTAATGTTTGGGCATAGGGGGATGTTTCTAATGTTTGGGCATAGGGGAATGTTTCTAATGTTTGGGCATAGGGGAATGTTTCTAATGTTTGGGCATAGGGGAATGTTTCTAATGTTTGGGCATAGGGGAATGTTTGTAATGTTTGGGCATAGGGGAATGTTTCTAATGTTTGGGCATAGGGGGATGTTTCTAATGTTTGGGCATAGGGGGATGTTTCTAATGTTTGGGCATAGGGGGATGTTTCTAATGTTTGGGCATATGGGGATGTTTCTAATGTTTGGGCATAGGGGGATGTTTCTAATATTTGGGCATAGGGGGATGTTTCTAATGTTTGGGCATAGGGGGATGTTTCTAATGTTTGGGCATAGGGGAATGTTTCTAATGTTTGTGCATAGGGGGATGTTTCTAATGTTTGGGCATAGGGGAATGTTTCTAATGTTTGGGCATAGGGGAATGTTTCTAATGTTTGGGCATAGGGGGATGTTTCTAATGTTTGGGCATAGGGGGATGTTTCTAATGTTTGGGCATATGGGGATGTTTCTAATGTTTGGGCATAGGGGATGTTTCTAATGTTTGGGCATAGGGGGATGTTTCTAATGTTTGGGCATATGGGGATGTTTCTAATGTTTGGGCATAGGGGGATGTTTCTAATGTTTGGGCATAGGGGGATGTTTTTAATGTTTGGGCATAGGGGGATGTTTCTAATGTTTGGGCATAGGGGGATGTTTCTAATGTTTGGGCATAGAGGAATGCTTCTAATGTTTGGGCATAGAGGAATGTTTCTAATGTTTGGGCATAGAGGAATGTTTCTAATGTTTGGGCATAGGGGAATGCTTCTAATGTTTGGGCATAGAGGAATGTTTCTAATGTTTGGGCATAGGGGGATGTTTCTAATGTTTGGGCATAGGGGGATGTTTCTAATGTTTGGACATAGGGAAATGTTTCTAATGTTTGGGCATAGGGGAATGTTTCTAATGTTTGGGCATAGGGGAATGTTTCAAATGTTTGTAATGGAGTCTTGATGTGTGTGTTGTCCTTCTATCTAGAGGAGACTGATGTGTGTGTTGTCCTTCTATCTAGAGGAGACTGATGTGTGTGTTGTCCTTTGATCTAGAGGAGACTGATGTGTGTGTTGTCCTTTGATCTAGAGGAGACTGATGTGTGTGTTGTCCTTCGATCTAGAGGAGACTGATGTGTGTGTTGTCCTTCGATCTAGAGGAGACTGATGTGTGTGTGTTGTCCTTCTATCTAGAGGAGTCTGATGTGTGTGTGTTGTCCTTCGATCTAGAGGAGACTGATGTGTGTGTTGTCCTTCGATCTAGAGGAGACTGATGTGTGTGTGTTGTCCTTCTATCTAGAGCAGACTGATGTGTGTGTTGTCCTTTGATCTAGAGGAGACTGATGTGTGTGTGTTGTCCTTCGATCTAGAGGAGGCTGATGTGTGTGTTGTCCTTCTATCTAGAGGAGACTGATGTGTGTGTTGTCCTTTGATCTAGAGGAGACTGATGTGTGTGTTGTCCTTTGATCTAGAGGAGACTGATGTGTGTGTTGTCCTTTGATCTAGAGGAGACTGATGTGTGTGTTGTCCTTCGATCTAGAGGAGACTGATGTGTGTGTTGTCCTTCGATCTAGAGGAGACTGATGTGTGTGTGTTGTCCTTCTATCTAGAGGAGTCTGATGTGTGTGTGTTGTCCTTCGATCTAGAGGAGACTGATGTGTGTGTTGTCCTTCGATCTAGAGGAGACTGATGTGTGTGTGTTGTCCTTCTATCTAGAGCAGACTGATGTGTGTGTTGTCCTTTGATCTAGAGGAGACTGATGTGTGTGTGTTGTCCTTCGATCTAGAGGAGACTGAGGTGTGTGTGTTGTCCTTCTATCTAGAGCAGACTGATGTGTGTGTTGTCCTTCTATCTAGAGGAGACTGATGTGTGTGTGTTGTCCTTCGATCTAGAGGAGACTGATGTGTGTGTGTTGTCCTTCTATCTAGAGGAGACTGAGGTGTGTGTGTTGTCCTTCTATCTAGAGGAGACTGAGGTGTGTGTGTTGTCCTTCTATCTAGAGGAGACTGATGTGTGTGTGTTGTCCTTCTATCTAGAGCAGACTGATGTGTGTGTTGTCCTTTGATCTAGAGGAGACTGATGTGTGTGTGTTGTCCTTCTATCTAGAGCAGACTGATGTGTGTGTTGTCCTTCTATCTAGAG
>NW_027009038.1:0-42500 GCF_036934945.1 Oncorhynchus masou masou | reverse complement strand
CTCTCCTCCATCCCCCTCACCCTCTCCTCCAGCAGTCTGATCCTCTCCTCCATCCCCTCACCCTCTCCTCCATCCCCCTCACCCTCTCCTCCATCCCCCTCACCCTCTCCTCCACCCCCCTCACCCTCTCCTCCAGCAGTCTGATCCTCTCCTCCATCCCCCTCACCCTCTCCTCCATCCCCCTCACCCTCTCCTCCAGCAGTCTGATCCTCTCCTCCATCCCCTCACCCTCTCCTCCATCCCCCTCACCCTCTCCTCCAGCAGTCTGATCCTCTCCTCCATCCCCTCACCCTCTCCTCCATCCCCCTCACCCTCTCCTCCATCCCCCTCACCCTCTCCTCCATCCCCCTCACCCTCTCCTCCAGCAGTCTGATCCTCTCCTCCATCCCCCTCACCCTCTCCTCCATCCCCCTCACCCTCTCCTCCAGCAGTCTGATCCTCTCCTCCATCCCCTCACCCTCTCCTCCATCCCCCTCACCCTCTCCTCCAGCAGTCTGATCCTCTCCTCCACCCCCTCACCCTCTCCTCCACCCCCTCACCCTCTCCTCCAGCAGTCTGATCCTCTCCTCCATCCCCTCACCCTCTCCTCCATCCCCCTCACCCTCTCCTCCAGCAGTCTGATCCTCTCCTCTACTGCTCTGTTCTTCTCCTGCTCTTGCTTGTTATATTGTTGTAGTTGTCTCACCACTGTCCAGGGTGCAGATATGTCTCTCTCCACCTCCAGCTCTCCGGGTTTGGTTAAGGGGGTGTTGTTGTGCTGGACTGTTGTCTGGGTCTGTGCTGACTGGAGTGTAATCACCTGCTGTTCCAGCTCCACCTGCCTTACCTCCAGCTGGGTGAATGTATCCTTCATTCCAATGAGAGGGTAGTACTCTGTGCTGGGAGGTTGACCGTCCGCTCGGGGTGGCTCGTCTGTGGGGTTATATAATGAAGAGGTCTGGTCTGACCCGCTCGTGGTGGGGGTATCTTTATCAAGGGAGAGCTTCTCCTACTGGGCTAATTCTTTGATTAAGTCCAGCTGAAACTGTTTGGGGTTGCCCTGTACCAATACTGTTCCAGACTTATAGAGCTGTATATTAGCTCACTCAGAGTCCTCTTTGTCTAGTTTCCTGAGTTTCCACCCCTCGTTACCCCCCCCCCTCTCTTAACAAAGGGGTATTGTGCTAATATAGCACTGTGCCATGTCAGTGGAAGGTTTGTGTGAAAGATGAGGAAGATGAGGTTGCTGATGTTCCCATTTCTATAATAGTCAGCAAAAAGTGTCTCTTGATTTTCCATAAGGAGCTTCATTCTTTGTGATCTTTTCTTGCCTTGTCATTCTTTACATACACATGGTACTGTATTTTAATTACCTCTGAACAATGGGGTTGGGGGGGGGGGGGTGCTTCTAAGGCCTCTCCGTTTGATTGGAGTAGACTGTGTGACTCTCCTGCCACTGGGCTAAAGGGCTTTGACACCTCTCACTTGACACGTCAGTGCTAATCGAAGCCGTATCAGGCTCGGCAGCCTTATTTTAGTATTCAGTCCTTGTAAAGTATTGTAATGTATTTTTCTTCTTGGCTCTTGGGAATAAAATATAGCATCAGACTAAACATTACTCACTCAGTTCCAGGTTGCATGGTGTTTTCAGGTTTCTGTTTGTTTTCCAGAGCATTTGCTGTATAGCGTTGGAATAATCATCTTTGATAAGCCTTCCAGGAATCAGGTTGTAGGTTTTGAGTTTTAAACTGGAGTGAAGGTTATGTTGTACAGGGTAGTATCCTGTCTATGTCCTGGTGACATAGTGTTGTAGAGGGTAATATCCTGTATATGTCCTGGTTACATAGTGAAGGTTATGTTGTACAGGGTAGTATCCTGTATATGTCCTGGTGACATAGTGTTGTAGAGGGTAGTATCCTGTATATGTCCTGGTGACATAGTGTTGTAGAGGGTAGTATCCTGTATATGTCCTGGTGACATAGTGTTGTAGAGGGTAGTATCCTGTCTATGTCCAGGTGACATAGTGTTGTACAGGGTAGTATCCTGTATATGTCCTGGTGACATAGTGTTGTACAGGGTAGTATCCTGTATATGTCCTGGTGACATAGTGTTGTAGAGGGTAGTACCCTGTATATGTCCTGGTGACATAGTGTTGTAGAGGGTAGTACCCTGTATATGTCCTGGTGACATAGTGTTGTAGAGGGTAGTATCCTGTATATGTCCTGGTGACATAGTGAAGGTTATGTTGTAGAGGGTAGTATCCTGTATATGTCCTGGTGACATAGTGTTGTAGAGGTTAGTGTCCTGTATATGTCCTGGTGACATAGTGTTGTACAGGGTAGTATCCTGTATATGTCCTGGTGACATAGTGTTGTAGAGGGTAGTATCCTGTATATGTCCTGGTGACATAGTGAAGGTTATGTTGTAGAGGGTAGTATCCTGTCTATGTCCTAGTGACATAGTGAATGGTAGTATCCTGTATATGTGTGTGTGTGTGTGTGTGTGTGTGTGTATACTGTGTATATGCCGTGTGTTTGTGTTATATCTATGTTTTAAATAGTATTAATTTACAGATGAAGGAAGGGGCAGTGATATTTCATATATATTTTCATATTTGTGTAATTACTATTCTGTATAAAATGATATGTTGATGCTGGTTAGCTAATCTCGTGGAGGACGACGACAGTCATGCGTTACAGGGAACATGTTTTGCCAGAGGGCTTTGACACACACACACACACACACACACACACACACACACAGTTGTTTTTCCAGAGGGCCCTCTCTCCACTAGCTGTCCCTGTAAAAGGATTAAGCAGAGTGTCTATCAGTCAGCGGTGGCGTGTTGAAACTAAAATGGCCCCTCATCACATCAGCAGCCAGAAGACGCCTCTTCACTCAGTCACTCTCAGGGATGCGTCTCAATACATGTTGATATACCTTTAAATAAATAAATATCCATTATGTTGATATACCTTTAAATAAATACCCACTATGTTGATATACCTCTAAATAAATACCCACTATGTTGATATACCTTTAAATAAATACCCACTATGTTGATATAACTCTAATTAAATACCTACTATGTTGATATACTCTAAATAAATACCCACTATGTTGATATACCTTTAAATAAATACCCACTATGTTGATATACCTTTAAATAAATACCTACTATGTTGATATACCTTTAAATAAATACCCACTATGTTGATATACCTTTAAATAAATACCTACTATGTTGATATACTCTAAATAAATACCCACTATGTTGATATACCTCTAATTAAATACCTACTATGTTGATATACTCTAAATAAATACCCACTATGTTGATATACCTTTAAATAAATACCTACTATGTTGATATACTCTAAATAAATACCTAATGTAACGGCGATATTCTCCAGGCTGATCCCAGGGTCCTTCTCCGAACAATTCGTCCTCCCATGTCCATTCCTCTCTTTGCTGCACCTGCCTGTTACCACGCCGCTTGGTCCTGTTGTGGTGGGTGATTCTGTAACGGCGTTCTTCTGTTGAAGGAGGAGTGGACCAAAATGCAGCGTGGTGGTTACTCATGTTTATTGATGAAAAATGACTAGACATGAAATAACTGAAACGTACAAAAACAACAGACGGAAACGTGAAAAAACTATACAGCCGATCTGGTGAATATAAACACAGAGACAATCACCCACGAAACACTCAAAGAATATGGCTGCCTAAATATGGTTCCCAATCAGAGACAACGATAATCACCTGAATCTGATTGAGAACCGCCTCAGGCAGCCATAGACTACGCTATACACCCCACAAAACCCCAAGACGAAACACACCACAATAAACCCATGTCACACCCTGGCCTGACCCAATAAATGAAGATAAACATAATATATTTTGACCAGGGCGTGACAGAACCCCCCCCCCGCCCCCCCACCCCTAAGGTGCGGACTCCCGGACGCACATCAAAACAATAGGGAGGGTCCGGGTGGGCGTCTGTCCATGGAGGCGGGTCCGGCGCGGGACGTGGACCCCACTCTATAAATGTCTTAGCCCCCCCTCCTCGCGTCCTATGGTAGTCCACCCTCGCCGCCGACCATGGCCTAGTAGTCCTCACCCTGAACCCCACTGGACTGAGGGGCAGCTCTGGACTGAGGGGCAGCTCGGGACTGAGGGGAAGCTCGGGACTGAGGGGAAGCTCGGGACTGAGGGGAAGCTCGGGACTGAGAGGAAGCCCAGCACTGAGAGGAAGCCCAGCACTGAGAGGAAGCCCAGCACTGAGAGGAAGCCCAGCACTGAGAGAAAGCTCAGCCAGGTAGTTGGATCCGGCAGATCCTAGCTGGCTGGCGGTCCTGGCAGATCCTGACTGGCTGGCGGATCTGGAAGAGTCTGGCTGACTGACGGATCTGGAAGAGTCTGGTTGACTGGCGGATCTGGAAGAGTCTGGCAGATTGGCGGATCTGGAGGAGTCTGTCTGACTGGCAGATCTGGAAGAGTCTGGCTGACTGGCGGATCCTGGCAGACTGACGGCTCTGGCTGCTCCATGCTGACTGACAGCTCTGACTGCTTCATGCTGACTGGCGGCTCTGGCTGCTTCATGCAAACTGGCATCTCTGGCTGCTCCATGCAGACTGACAGCTCCTTGCAGACTGACAGCTCCTTGCAGACTGGCAGCTCCTTGCAGACTGGCAGCTCCTTGCAGACTGGCAGCTCCTTGCAGACTGACAGCTCCTTGCAGACTGACAGCTCCTTGCAGACTGACAGCTCCTTGCAGACTGACAGCTCCTTGCAGATTGGCAGCTCCAAGCAGACTGACAGCTCTGGCTGCTCCCTGCAGACTGACAGCTCTGGCTGCTCCCTGCAGACTGACAGCTCTAGCTGCTCCATGCAGACGGACAGCTCTGGCTGCTCCATGCAGACTGACAGCTCTGGCTGCTCCATGCAGGCTGACAGCTCTGGCTGCGCTAAACAGGCGGGAGACTCCGGCAGCGCAGGAGAGGCGAGGCGCACTGTAGGCCTGCTGCGTGGTGCTGGCACTGGTGATACTGGGCTGAGGACACGCACAGGAAGCCTGGTGCGGGGAGCTGCCACCGGAGGACTGGTGTGTGGAGGTGGCATTGGATAGACCGGACCGTGCAGGCGCACTGGAGCTCTTGAACACCGAGCCTGCCCAACTTTACCTGGCTCAATGCCCACTCTAGCCCGGCCAATACGAGGAGCTGGTATGTACCACGCCGGGCTATGCACCCGCACTGGAGACACCGTGCGCTCCATAGCATAACGCGGTGCCTGCCCGGTCTCTTTATCCCCCTGGTAAGCACAGGAAGTTTGCGCAGGTCTCCTACCTGGCGTAGCCATACTCCCTGTGAGCCCCCCCAAGACATTTTTGGGGCTGACTCTCGGGCTTCCCTCCGCGCCGCCGTGCTTGCTTCTCCAACTCCATTCTTCTATAACCCTCTTCGCACTGCTCCAGCAAATCCCAGGCGGCCTCCGGCACTCTCCCTGGGTCGACCGCCCACCTGTCTATTTCCTCCCAAGTAGTGTAGTCCCGATATTGTTGCTCCTGCTGCCGCTGTTGCTTCTCCTCATACCAGCGCCTCTCAACTTTCTCCGCCTCCAGTTCTTCTTTGGGGCGGCGATATTCTCCAGGCTGATCCCAGGGTCCTTCTCCGAACAATTCGTCCTCCCATGTCCATTCCTCTCTTTGCTGCACCTGCCTGTTACCACGCCGCTTGGTCCTGTTGTGGTGGGTGATTCTGTAACGGCGTTCTTCTGTTGAAGGAGGAGCGGACCAAAATGCAGTGTGGTGGTTACTCATGTTTATTGATGAAAAATGAATAGACATGAAAATACTGAAACGTACAAAAACAACAGACGGAAACGTGAAAAAACTATACAGCCGATCTGGTGAATATAAACACAGAGACAATCACCCACGAAACACTCAAAGAATATGGCTGCCTAAATATGGTTCCCAATCAGAGACAACGATAATCACCTGACTCTGATTGAGAACCGCCTCAGGCAGCCAATGACTATGCTATACACCCCACACAACCCCAAGACGAAACACACCACAATAAACACATGTCACACCCTGGCCTGACCCAATAAATGACGATAAACATAATATATTTTGACCAGGATGTGACACCTAATATGTTGATATACCTCTAATTAAATTCCTACTATGTTGATATACCTCTAATTAAATCCCTACTATGTTGATATACTCTAATTAAATACCTACTATGTTGATATACTCTAAATAGTTAAATACCTACTATGTTGATATACTCTAATTAAATACCTACTATGTTGATATACTCTAATTAAATCCCTACTATGATGATATACTCTAATTAAATACCTACTATGTTGATATACTCTAAATAGTTAAATACCTACTATGTTGATATACTCTAATTAAATCCCTACTATGATGATATACTCTAATTAAATACCTACTATGATGATATACTCTAAATAGTTAAATACCTACTATGTTGATATACCTCTAATTAAATACCTACTATGATGATATACCTCTAATTAAATCCCTACTATGATGATATACTCTAAATAGTTAAATACCCACTATGTTGATATACCTCTAATTAAATACCTACTATGATGATATACTCTAAATAGTTAAATACCCACTATGTTGATATACCTCTAATTAAATACCTACTATGTTGATATACTCTAAATAGTTAAATACCTACTATGTTGATATACTCTAATTAAATCCCTACTATGATGATATACCTCTAATTAAATACCTACTATGTTGATATACCTCTAATTAAATACCTACTATGTTGATATACTCTAAATAGTTAAATACCTACTATGTTGATATACTCTAATTAAATCCCTACTATGTTGATATACCTCTAATTAAATACCTACTATGTTGATATACCTCTAATTAAATACCTACTATGTTGATATACTCTAATTAAATACCTACTATGATGATATACCTCTAATTAAATACCTACTATGTTGATATACCTCTAATTAAATACCTACTATGTTGATATACTCTAATTAAATACCTACTATGTTGATATACCTCTAATTAAATACCTACTATGTTGATATACCTCTAATTAAATACCTACTATGTTGATATACCTCTAATTAAATACCTACTATGTTGATATACTCTAATTAAATACCTACTATGTTGATATACTCTAATTAAATACCTACTATGTTGATATACCTCTAATTAAATACCTACTATGTTGATATACCTCTAATTAAATACCTACTATGTTGATATACCTCTAATTAAATACCTACTATGTTGATATACCTCTAATTAAATACCTACTATGATGATATACTCTAATTAAATACCTACTATGTTGATATACTCTAATTAAATACCTACTATGTTGATATACTCTAAATAAATACCTACTATGTTGATATACTCTAAATAAATACCTACTATGTTGATATACTCTAATTAAATACCTACTATGTTGATATACTCTAATTAAATACCTACTATGTTGATATACTCTAATTAAATACCTACTATGTTGATATACTCTAATTAAATACCTACTATGTTGATATACTCTAATTAAATACCTACTATGTTGATATACTCTAATTAAATACCTACTATGTTGATATACTCTAATTAAATCCCTACTATGTTGATATACTCTAATTAAATACCCACTATGATGATATACCTCTAATTAAATCCCTACTATGATGATATACCTCTAATTAAATCCCTACTATGTTGATATACTCTAATTAAATACCTACTATGTTGATATACTCTAATTAAATCCCTACTATGATGATATACCTCTAATTAAATACCTACTATGTTGATATACTCTAATTAAATACCTACTATGTTGATATACTGTAAATAAATACATGTTCTCTATGTCTCTTTTGGAAGCAGATCATTTGGAACCCAATGGTGTACCCTGTTTTTATCTCCTCATCTTCGTCATCCTCCTCTTCCTCTTCTATCATCACCTATGCCTTGGGCCAGAACCCACGCATGTTGAGACACTGATCTGGCATACATAAACTGTAGTATGTACGACCTGGTTGGTTTTTACAGAAAATGAGAGTTTGTTTTCCTACTACTTTCTACCCCATGGTGCTAAATATCATCTTTACCCAGCTATGCATGCTTCTGAAAATCAGTTAAGTGATTTTCTACACTCCTTAAAATAAGCCTTCAATGTCTTTGATCCTCCCATCATACACATACACACACACACACATACACACACACACACGCACACGCACACACACAGCTATACAATAATTGCCGGAGCTGGTGTGTAAATGATGTAGCACATTTCAACAGCAGCAGCTTTTTACGATTTAACGGTAAACGGTAATCTAGGAGATAGGGGGTTAAAGACTGAGAGGACTGACTAGAGGAGGCTGGGGAGATGCTGGGTCAGGAGAGGGGGTTAAAGACTGAGAGGACTGACTAGAGGAGGCTGGGGAGATGCTGGGTCAGGAGAGGGGGTTAAAGACTGAGAGGACTGACTAGAGGAGGCTGGGGAGATGCTGGGTCAGGAGAGGGGGTTAAAGACTGAGAGGGCAGGCTGGAGGAGGCTGGGGAGATGCTGGGTCAGGAGAGAGGGTTAAAGACTGAGAGGACAGGCTGGAGGAGGCTGGGGAGATGCTGGGTCAGGAGAGAGGGTTAAAGACTGAGAGGACAGGCTGGGGAGATGCTGGGTCAGGAGAGGGGGTTAAAGACTGAGAGGACAGGCTGGAGGAGGCTGGGGAGATGCTGGGTCAGGAGAGAGGGTTAAAGACTGAGAGGACAGGCTGGAGGAGGCTGGGGAGATGCTGGGTCAGGAGAGGGGGTTAAAGACTGAGAGGACTGACTAGAGGAGGCTGGGGAGATGCTGGGTCAGTAGAGGGGGTTAAAGACTGAGAGGACAGGCTGGGGAGATGCTGGGTCAGGAGAGGGGTTAAAGACTGAGAGGACAACCTGGAGGAGGCTGGGGAGATGCTGGGTCAGGAGAGGGGTTAAAGACTGAGAGGACTGACTAGAGGAGGCTGGGGAGATGCTGGGTCAGGAGAGGGGTTAAAGACTGAGAGGACAGGCTGGGGAGATGCTGGGTCAGGAGAGAGGGTTAAAGACTGAGAGGACTGACTAGAGGAGGCTGGGGAGATGCGGGGTCAGGAGAGAGGGTTAAAGACTGAGAGGACAGGCTGGGGAGATGCTGGGTCAGGAGAGAGGGTTAAAGACTGAGAGGACAGGCTGGAGGAGGCTGGGGAGATGCTGGGTCAGGAGAGAGGGTTAAAGACTGAGAGGACAACCTGGAGGAGGCTGGGGAGATGCTGGGTCAGGAGAGGGGGTTAAAGACTGAGAGGACAGGCTGGGGAGATGCTGGGTCAGGAGAGGGGGTTAAAGACTGAGAGGACAGGCTGGAGGAGGCTGGGGAGATGCTGGGTCAGGAGAGAGGGTTAAAGACTGAGAGGACAGGCTGGGGAGATGCTGGGTCAGTAGAGGGGGTTAAAGACTGAGAGGACAACCTGGAGGAGGCTGGGGAGATGCTGGGTCAGGAGAGGGGGTTAAAGACTGAGAGGACTGACTAGAGGAGGCTGGGGAGATGCTGGGTCAGGAGAGGGGGTTAAAGACTGAGAGGACAACCTGGAGGAGGCTGGGGAGATGCTGGGTCAGGAGAGGGGGTTAAAGACTGAGAGGACTGACTAGAGGAGGCTGGGGAGATGCTGGGTCAGGAGAGAGGGTTAAAGACTGAGAGGACAGGCTGGGGAGATGCTGGGTCAGGAGAGAGGGTTAAAGACTGAGAGGACTGACTAGAGGAGGCTGGGGAGATGCTGGGTCAGGAGAGAGGGTTAAAGACTGAGAGGACAGGCTGGAGGAGGCTGGGGAGATGCTGGGTCAGGAGAGGGGGTTAAAGACTGAGAGGACAACCTGGAGGAGGCTGGGGAGATGCTGGGTCAGGAGAGAGGGTTAAAGACTGAGAGGACTGACTAGAGGAGGCTGGGGAGATGCTGGGTCAGTAGAGAGGGTTAAAGACTGAGAGGACTGACTAGAGGAGGCTGGGGAGATGCTGGGTCAGGAGAGAGGGTTAAAGACTGAGAGGACAGGCTGGGGAGATGCTGGGTCAGGAGAGAGGGTTAAAGACTGAGAGGACTGACTAGAGGAGGCTGGGGAGATGCTGGGTCAGTAGAGAGGGGGTTAAAGACTGAGAGGACAGGCTGGGGAGATGCTGGGTCAGGAGAGAGGGTTAAAGACTGAGAGGACAACCTGGAGGAGGCTGGGGAGATGCTGGGTCAGGAGAGAGGGTTAAAGACTGAGAGGACAGGCTGGAGGAGATGCTGGGTCAGGAGAGAGGGTTAAAGACTGAGAGGACAGGCTGGGGAGATGCTGGGTCAGGAGAGGGGGTTAAAGACTGAGAGGACAGGCTGGGGAGATGCTGGGTCAGTAGAGGGGGTTAAAGACTGAGAGGACAGGCTGGGGAGATGCTGGGTCAGTAGAGGGGGTTAAAGACTGAGAGGACAGGCTGGGGAGATGCTGGGTCAGTAGAGGGGGTTAAAGACTGAGAGGACAGGCTGGGGAGATGCTGGGTCAGGAGAGGGGGTTAAAGACTGAGAGGACAGGCTGGGGAGATGCTGGGTCAGTAGAGGGGGTTAAAGACTGAGAGGACTGACTAGAGGAGGCTGGGGAGATGCTGGGTCAGGAGAGAGGGTTAAAGACTGAGAGGACAGGCTGGGGAGATGCTGGGTCAGGAGAGGGGGTTAAAGACTGAGAGGACAGGCTGGAGGAGGCTGGGGAGATGCTGGGTCAGGAGAGAGGGTTAAAGACTGAGAGGACAGGCTGGGGAGATGCTGGGTCAGGAGAGGGGTTAAAGACTGAGAGGACAGGCTGGAGGAGGCTGGGGAGATGCTGGGTCAGGAGAGAGGGTTAAAGACTGAGAGGACAGGCTGGGGAGATGCTGGGTCAGGAGAGGGGGTTAAAGACTGAGAGGACAGGCTGGGGAGATGCTGGGTCAGGAGAGGGGGTTAAAGACTGAGAGGACAACCTGGAGGAGGCTGGGGAGATGCTGGGTCAGGAGAGAGGGTTAAAGACTGAGAGGACAACCTGGAGGAGGCTGGGGAGATGCTGGGTCAGGAGAGAGGGTTAAAGACTGAGAGGACAGGCTGGGGAGATGCTGGGTCAGGAGAGGGGGTTAAAGACTGAGAGGACAGGCTGGAGGAGGCTGGGGAGATGCTGGGTCAGGAGAGGGGGTTAAAGACTGAGAGGACAGGCTGGGGAGATGCTGGGTCAGGAGAGAGGGTTAAAGACTGAGAGGGCAGGCTGGAGGAGGCTGGGGAGATGCTGGGTCAGGAGAGAGGGTTAAAGACTGAGAGGACAGGCTGGAGGAGGCTGGGGAGATGCTGGGTCAGGAGAGGGGGTTAAAGACTGAGAGGACAGGCTGGAGGAGGCTGGGGAGATGCTGGGTCAGGAGAGAGGGTTAAAGACTGAGAGGACAGGCTGGAGGAGGCTGGGGAGATGCTGGGTCAGGAGAGGGGGTTAAAGACTGAGAGGACAACCTGGAGGAGGCTGGGGAGATGCGGGGTCAGGAGAGGGGTTAAAGACTGAGAGGACAACCTGGAGGAGGCTGGGGAGATGCTGGGTCAGGAGAGGGGGTTAAAGACTGAGAGGACAACCTGGAGGAGGCTGGGGAGATGCTGGGTCAGGAGAGGGGGTTAAAGACTGAGAGGACAACCTGGAGGAGGCTGGGGAGATGCTGGGTCAGGAGAGGGGGTTAAAGACTGAGAGGACATGCTGGGGAGATGCTGGGTCAGGAGAGGGGGTTAAAGACTGAGAGGACAACCTGGAGGAGGCTGGGGAGGCAGGTAGGCAGGCAGACAGACAGACAGACAGACAGACAGACAGACAGGTAACTTCCAAAATAAAGGAAACGCCAACATAAAGTGTCTTTAAGGGCGTTGGACGACCAGGAGCTGACAGAACAACTGATTCTACAGGTGTCTGGAGCTCTATTGGAGGGATGCCAGAGAGTAGAGCATTGCAGTAGTCTAACCTAGAAGTGACAAAAGCATGGATACATTTTTCTGCATCATTTTTGGATAGAAAGTTTCTGATTTTTGCTATGTTACGTAGATGGAAAAAAGCTGTCCTTGAAACAGTCTTGAAAAGAGAGATCAGGGTCCAGAGTAACGCAGAGTAACGCCGAGGTCCTTCACAGTTTTATTTGAGACGACAGTACAGTCGTCAAGATTAATTGTGAGATTCAACAGAATATCTCTTTGTTTCTTGGGACCTAGAACAAGTATCTCTGTTTTGTCCGAGTTTAAAAGTAGAAAGTTTGCAGCCATCCACTTCCTTATGTCTGAAACACAGGCTTCTAGCGAGGGGCAATTTTGGGGCTTCACCATGTTTCATTGAAATGTACAGCTGTGTGTCATCCGCATAGCAGTGAAAGTTAACCATTCTTCCCATCATGTCGTGTTGATGGTTGTTGACGGTTGTTGACGGTTGTTGACGGTTGCTGACGGTTGCTGACGGTTGTTGACGGTTGCTGACGGTTGTTGACGGTTGTTGACGGTTGTTGACGGTTGTTGACGGTTGTTGACGGTTGTCTCAGCAGCTGCTCCAGAATCTCCCTTCAAGTGTTACTTAGACGGCTCAATGTTAAGAAATGCTATAGATGGAAAGAAAGTAGTGTGGAAACCTACCAAAAAACAATGAGGCAACAACACATTCAATCCCTTTTAGACAACTTCCTGGACAAAACGTTCCACTGTAGTAATAGTGAAGGTGTAAACTTGGCTGTAAAAAAGCATAAACAGTATATTTTACCTCTCAACTTCATTTTTCTTTTCAAGCAGACAACCTAGGAAAACTCAAAACAATGACAAATGGTTTGATGAAGAATGCAAAAACCTAAGAAAGAAATTACGAAACCTGTCCAACCAAAAAACACAGAGACCCAGAAAACCTGAGCCTACGTCTTCACTATGGTGAATCACTAAAACACAACAGAAATACACTACGGAAAAAGAAGGAACAGAACGTCAGAAATCAGCTCAATGTAATTGAAGAACCCATAGACTCAAACCACGATCTGAGAGACAAGGCAAGAAGGGCCTTCTACGCCATCAAAAGGAACATACAATTTGACATCCCAATTAGGATCCGTTAAAAAAATACTTGAATCAGTTATAGAACCCATTGCCCTTTATAGTTGTGAGGTCTGAGGTCCGCTCACCAACCAAGAATTCACAAAATGGGACAAACACCAAAGTGAGACTCTGCATGTAGAATTCTGCAAAAATATCCTCTGTGTACAACGTAGAACACCAAACAATGCATGCCGAACAGAATTAGGCCGATACCCACTAATTATCCAAATCCTTAAAAGAGCCATCTAATTCTACAAGCTCTTAAAAGGAAGTGATTCCCAAACCTTCCATCACAAAGCCATCACCTACAGAGAGATGAACCTGGAGAAGAGTTCCCTAAGCAAGCTGGTCCTGGGGCTCTGTTCACAAACACAAACACACCCCACAGAGCCCTGGGACAGCAGCACAATTAGACCCAACCAAATCACGAGAAAACAAAAAGATAATTACTTGACTTTCTGAGGTCATTAAAGATCCCATGGCACTTATCGTAAGAGTAAGGGTGTTAACCCTGGTGTCCTGGCTAAATTCCCAATCGGTCCCTCATACCATCACGGTCAGCTAATAATCCCGTTTACAATTGGTTCATTCATCCCCGACCTCTCCCCTGTAACTATTCCCCAGGTCGTTGCTGCAAATGAGAATGTGTTCTCAGTTAATTTACCTGGTAAAATAACGGATAAATAAATAAAAAAAATTGACACATTGGAATGAATTAGCAAAAAAACAGAGCAAACGAGAATGCTATTTGGCCCTAAACAGAGAGTTCACAGTGGCAGAATACCTGTCCACTGTGACTGACCCAAACTTAAGGAAAGCTTTGACTATGTACAGACTCAGTGAGCATAACCTTGCTATTGAGAAAGGCCGCCGCAGGCAGACATGGCTCTCAAGAGAAGACAGGCTATGTGCACACTGCCCTCAAAATGAGGTGGAAACTGAGCTGCACTTCCTAACCTCCTGCCCAGTGTATGACCATATTAGAGACACATATTTCCCTCAGATTACACAGATACACAAAGAATTTGAAAACAAACCCAATTTTGATAAACTCATCATAGCTTGTAAGTAAGGGCTTGTAAGTTACCATTTCATGGTAAGGTTGAGTTAGGCACATGTGACAAATAGCATTTAATTTACATCCCATATTTATGTTGATTGTATTTGAACTATAGGATTGTACTTTATCTAACTACATAATATGACATTTGTAATGTCTCTATTCCTTTACAACGTTTGAGAGTGTAATGTTTACTGTTCATTTTTTATTGTTTATTTCACTTTTGTTTATTATCTATTTCACCTGCTTAGGCAATGTTAACATATGTTCCCCATGCCATTAAAGAACTTTGAATTGAATCAAATTGAACTGAGATATATATATATATAGAGAGAGAGAGATATGGAGACAGAGAGAGTAAGAGAGAGAGAGAGAGAAACAGAGAGAGAAAGGTGAGAGAGGGAAGAGAGAGAAGGAGGGAGAGAGATCGGTGAAAGAGGGTTGAGAGAGGGAGGGGAGAGAGACAGGAGAGAGGGGAAAGAGAGGGAAAGAGAGATGGAGACAGCGAGAAGAAGAGAGAGGGAGAGAGAGAGAGAGCGAGAGAAGGAGGAGAGAGGGAGAGGGAGAGAGAGTGAGAGAGAAAGGGAAAGAGAGAAGGAGGAGATAGAGAGGGAAATAAAGGGAAAGAGATGGATAGAGGGGTGAGAGGGAGAGAGAGAGACCGATGAGAGTCAGAGGAGCAGCATGATTGAAATACTCCCCACAGCCTATCATACACAGCCTATCACAGACAGCCTATCACACACAGCCTATCATCCCACATCAAAAATACATCTGATTTTCAGGTCACAATCCAGTCAATCCACCATAATTGGTGTGAGTCACACAGAGGGAGGTGGGCGGAGGGGGGGGGGGGGGGGGGTTGGAACTATCGGTCGAGATGAGCAGCCTGTGCAGAGGAACTCTATTGGTCGAGATGAGCAGCCTGTGCAGAGGAACTCTATCGGTCGAGATGAGCAGCCTGTGCAGAGGAACTCTATTGGTCGAGATGAGCAGCCTGTGCAGAGGAACTCTATTGGTCGAGATGAGCAGCCTGTGCAGAGGAACTCTATTGGTCGAGATGAGCAGCCTGTGCAGAGGAACTCTATTGGTCGAGATGAGCAGCCTGTGCAGAGGAACTCTATTGGTCGAGATGAGCAGCCTGTGCAGAGGAACTCTATCGGTCGAGATGAGCAGCCTGTGCAGAGGAACTCTATTGGTCGAGATGAGCAGCCTGTGCAGAGGAACTCTATCGGTCGAGATGAGCAGCCTGTGCAGAGGAACTCTATCGGTCGAGATGAGCAGCCTGTGCAGAGGAACTCTATTGGTCGAGATGAGCAGCCTGTGCAGAGGAACCTAATTGGTCGAGATGAGCAGCCTGTGCAGAGGAACTCTATTGGTCGAGATGAGCAGCCTGTGCAGAGGAACTCTATTGGTCGAGATGAGCAGCCTGTGCAGAGGAACTCTATTGGTCGAGATGAGCAGCCTGTGCAGAGGAACTCTATTGGTCGAGATGAGCAGCCTGTGCAGAGGAACTCTATCGGTCGAGATGAGCAGCCTGTGCAGAGGAACTCTATCGGTCGAGATGAGCAGCCTGTGCAGAGGAACTCTATCGGTCGAGATGAGCAGCCTGTCCAGAGGAACTCTATCGGTCGAGATGAGCAGCCTGTGCAGAGGAACTCTATCGGTCGAGATGAGCAGCCTGTGCAGAGGAACTCTATCGGTCGAGATGAGCAGCCTGTGCAGAGTAACTCTATAGGTCGAGATGAGCAGCCTGTGCAGAGGAACTCTATCGGTCGAGATGAGCAGCCTGTGCAGAGGAACTCTATTGGTCGAGATGAGCAGCCTGTGCAGAGGAACTCTATCGGTCGAGATGAGCAGCCTGTGCAGAGGAACTCTATCGGTCGAGATGAGCAGCCTGTGCAGAGGAACTCTATTGGTCGAGATGAGCAGCCTGTGCAGAGGAACTCTATCGGTCGAGATGAGCAGCCTGTGCAGAGGAACTCTATTGGTCGAGATGAGCAGCCTGTGCAGAGGAACTCTATTGGTCGAGATGAGCAGCCTGTCCAGAGGAACCTAATTGGTGTCAGCTCAGGTTGCCTGTGTGTGTGTGTGTGTGTGTGTGTGTGTGTGTGTGTGTGTGTGTGTGTGTGTGTGTGTGTGTGTGTGTGTGTGTGTGTGTGTGTGTGTGTGTGTGTGTGTGTGTGTGTGTGTGTGTGTGTACGTGGCAAACAGTAATATGGGTTCTACCCTGCAGGCCCCCCCCAGACCCCTGTGTCCCACCTCTTAACAGCTTAAACCATTGTTCTCAAATCACTTTTCTCCTCGCTTCCCTCTCTTTTTGTGCAGGCGTTTGTAATGAGGAATTAGCTGCAATGGTGTGATTTTTTTTTTGATGGTGAGAGAGCCGAGCGTTATGCGATGGGATCTGGCGTTAGACTTGTTCTACTATACAGGCCCATTTTCATCTATTTAACCATTTAATCTGATGTAGGAGTTAGTTCTCTGGAAAGGTTAAGGGGGGGGGGGGGGTCAATGAACTCTCCTGTAGAACTATCAGCTCCCAGGGCTCTCCTGTAGAACTATCTGCTCCCAGAACTCTCCTGTAGAACTATCAGCTCCCAGGGCTCTCCTGTAGAACTATCAGCTCCCAGGGCTCTCCTGTAGAACTATCAGCTCCCAGGACTCTCCTGTAGAACTATCAGCTCCCAGGGCTCTCCTGTAGAACTATCAGCTCCCAGGGCTCTCCTGTAGAACTATCAGCTCCCAGGACTCTCCTGTAGAACTATCAGCTCCCAGGGCTCTCCTGTAGACATATCAGCTCCCAGGGCTCTCCTGTAGAACTATCAGCTCCCAGGGCTCTCCTGTAGAACTATCAGCTCCCAGGGCTCTCCTGTAGAACTATCAGCTCCCAGGGCTCTCCTGTAGAACTATCAGCTCCCAGGGCTCTCCTGTAGAACTATCAGCTCCCAGGGCTCTCCTGTAGAACTATCAGCTCCCAGGACTCTCCTGTAGAACTATCAGCTCCCAGGACTCTCCTGTAGAACTATCAGCTCCCAGGACTCTCCTGTAGAACTATCAGCTCCCAGGGCTCTCCTGTAGAACTATCAGCTCCCAGGACTCTCCTGTAGAACTATCAGCTCCCAGGACTCTCCTGTAGAACTATCAGCTCCCAGGACTCTCCTGTAGAACTATCAGCTCCCAGGACTCTCCTGTAGAACTATCAGCTCCCAGGACTCTCCTGTAGACATATCAGCTCCCAGGACTCTCCTGTAGAACTATCAGCTCCCAGGACTCTCCTGTAGACATATCAGCTCCCAGGACTTAAAGCGGGTACAACCTCAGTGTTCACATTAAACCTGTAACTTAATGCGGGTACAACCTCAGTGTTCACAGTAAAACTGTAACTTAAAGCAGGTACAGCCTCAGTGTTCACAGTAAACTTGTAACTTAAAGCGGGTAAAGCCTCAGTGTTCACAGTAAAACTGTAACTTCACAGCAGAGACAGCAGAGACTCACCTCAAGCAAGACAATATTGTAGACTAGTACAACAGTTGTTACCAAAAATAAATAAATAAAAATTGTTACTGTGCTGATGTGAGAGAGACCAAGGTCAATATGTTTGTATCACATATTTCTACTTGACAAAAGTCTCTCCTCAGCTCAGCCTCTGGCTCTTTACCTAGCCTTAGGAAAGAGAATAGACAAAGATCCTATTCACACCACTGTGTCAGTCCATCGTTTAATGATGTCTCAGAATCAGCGTCATGTCATGAGGAGATACTTCGGGGCTGGGGCGGAGGACTGCTTTTGTTCCTCAGAATAAGGGACGGTAGATTGACGGGGAATCTCAAGTACCCTCGTGGATGAAAATCGGAAAAACACCTTACTTGACACCCGGTGTCATAAACCATTATGACACATGGTCATAACCATGTGTCATAAAATGTCATAATTTGTCATAACCTGTTATAATATGTTAATAACACTGTCATATATTTACACCTGTTGTGACATATATCGTGTTATCTTATGGCTGGTTATAACACCTACATAAGTGTGTTATAACCCACTAAAGCAGGCACACAAGGCAGAACATTCCATTACACCACACCATAGCCTACTTGTCAACAGTATGTTTATGTTATATATCTGCTATATATACGTTATATAGTTATAACACCTACACTGTCTGGCTTATATGATTATGATGGTCATAATTATTCTATAAAGCGTCGTAAAGTGTATTTTCTACAAGTTATTTAAAATATGATTACATTTTTTTTTAACTTTCAAACCGTAAGGAAACTTCTTGAAAGGGAACAAACTAATTTGAATAAATGTTGGATTTGACACCCTTATGTAGGTGTTATAACCAGCCACAAAACAAGTGTAAATATATGGGTCATGACAGTGTTGTGGCCATATTATGACAGGTTATGACATGTTGTGTCAGCTGTTATGTCATGGTTATGACAGGTTATGACATGTTGTGTCAGCTATCATGACATGGTTATGACAGGTTATGACATGTTGTGTCAGCTGTTATGACAGGTTATGACATGTTGTGTCAGCTGTTATGTCATGGTTATGACAGGTTATGACATGTTGTGTCAGCTGTTATGTCATGGTTATGACAGGTTATGACACATTGTGTCAGCTGTTATGTCATGGTTATGGCAGGTTATGACACGTTGTGTCAGCTGTTATGTCATGGTTATGACAGGTTATGACACGTTGTGTCAGCTGTTATGTCATGGTTATGGCAGGTTATGACATGTTGTGTCAGCTGTTATGACATGGTTATGACAGGTTATGACATGTTGTGTCAGCTGTTATGACAGGTTATGACACATTGTGTCAGCTGTTATGTCATGGTTATGACAGGTTATGAGTGTCAAGTAAAGTAAAAAACCACAGTTGAATAAATAAGTAGTCTCCACATGAGTGATAACCAGTCTCTACATTAGTGATAACCAGTCTCTACATTAGTGATAACAAGTCTCTACATTAGTGATAACAAGTCTCTACATTAGTGATAACCAATCTCTACATTAGTGATAACCAGTCTCTACATTAGTGATAACAAGTCTCTACATTAGTGATAACCAGTCTCTACATTAGTGATAACCAGTCTCTACATTAGTGATAACAAGTCTCTACATTTGTGATAACCAGTCTAAACATTAGTGATAACCAGTCTCTACATTAGTGATAACCAGTCTCTGCATTAGTGATAACCAGTCTCTACATTAGTGATAACCAGTCTCTACATTAATGATAACCAGTCTAAACATTAGTGATAACCAGTCTCTACATTAGTGATAAAAAGTCTCTACATTAGTGATAACCAGTCTCTACATTAATGATAACCAGTCTAAACATTAGTGATAACCAGTCTCTACATTAGGGATAACCAGTCTCTACATTAATGATAACCAGTCTAAACATTAGTGATGACCACTCTCTACATTAGTGATAACCAGTCTCTACATTAGTGATAACAAGTTTCTACATTAGTGATAACCAGTCTCTACATTAATGATAACCAGTCTAAACATTAGTGATAACCAGTCTCTACATTAGTGATAACCAGTCTCCACATTAGTGATAACCAGTCTCTACATTAATGATAACATGTCTCTACATTAATGATAACATGTCTCTACATTAGTGATAACCAGTCTCTACATTAATGATAACCAGTCTAAACATTAGTGATAACCAGTCTCTACATTAGTGATAACAAGTTTCTACATTAGTGATAACCAGTCTCTACATTAATGATAACCAGTCTAAACATTAGTGATAACCAGTCTCTACATTAGTGATAACCAGTCTCTACATTAATGATAACATGTCTCTACATTAATGATAACATGTCTCTACATTAATGATAACCTGTCTCTACATTAGTGATAACCAGTCTCCACATTAGTGATAACCAGTCTCTACATTCATGATAACCAGTCTCCACATTAGTGATAACCAGTCTCTACATTAGTGATAACCGGTCTCTACATGAGTGATAACCAGTCTCTACATTAGTGATAACCGGTCTCTACATTAGTGATAACCGGTCTCTACATGAGTGATAACCAGTCTAAACATTAGTGATAACCAGTCTCTACATTAGTGATAACCGGTCTCTACATGAGTGATAACCAGTCGAAACATTAGTGATAACCAGTCTCTACATTAGTGATAACCAGTCTCTACATTAGTGATAACACGTTTCTACATTAGTGATAACATGTCTCTACATTAGTGATAACCAGTCTCCACATTAGTGATAACCAGTCTCCACATTAGTGATAACCTGTCTCTACATTAATGATAACATGTCTCTACATTAATGATAACATGTCTCTACATTAATGATAACCTGTCTCTACATTAGTGATAACCAGTCTCTACATTAGTGATAACCAGTCTCTACATTAGTGATAACCAGTCTAAACATTAGTGATAACCAGTCTCTACATTAGTGATAACCAGTCTCTACATTAGTGATAACAAGTTTCTACATTAGTGATAACCAGTCTCTACATTAATGATAACCAGTCTAAACATTAGTGATAACCAGTCTCTACATTAGTGATAACCAGTCTCCACATTAGTGATAACCAGTCTCTACATTAATGATAACATGTCTCTACATTAATGATAACATGTCTCTACATTAATGATAACCTGTCTCTACATTAGTGATAACCAGTCTCCACATTAGTGATAACCAGTCTCTACATTCATGATAACCAGTCTCTACATTAGTGATAACCAGTCTCTACATTAGTGATAACCAGTCTCTACATTAGTGATAACCGGTCTCTACATGAGTGATAACCAGTCTCTACATTAGTGATAACCAGTCTCTACATTAGTGATAACCGGTCTCTACATGAGTGATAACCAGTCTAAACATTAGTGATAACCAGTCTCTACATTAGTGATAACCGGTCTCTACATGAGTGATAACCAGTCGAAACATTAGTGATAACCAGTCTCTACATTAGTGATAACCGGTCTCTACATGAGTGATAACCAGTCGAAACATTAGTGATAACCAGTCTCTACATTAGTGATAACCAGTCTCTACATGAGTGATAACCAGTCTAAACATGAGTGATAACCTGTCAAATAAAGGCATATGTTCTCATTGGTCTGCTTTAAAGAGGAAATCTGCAGTTCGAGTTATAAATCAACGATATATATAAACATATATTCCCGTTGATTCTTGAAGAATGTGACGTAATGTAAAAACACAGGAGAGATGGTTTTCCATCCTCAGACCTTGACTGGCTACCACCTCTGACTGTCCCTCTCTAATAGAAAATAGAAGAAACCCTGCACGCCGTGATGACACAGCCCTCAACTCACTCTCCTCTATAGCACTATTTCCCCTTTTATGCCCTCTTTTTGTCTCTTGACTTGTTCATTATTCAAACTCTCAGAGGTCACCATCTCTTTTCATTTCCTCTCAGTGGAGGCCTCTGTGTTTAGTTCAAACACTCCCCAGCCCCCCCCCCTCCCCTCCCACTGAGCCTCACACAGCCCCTCACAGAGATCCCTCTGTCTGAATTTCCTCCTTAGCAGGGAGATTAAGTGTCTGTCCTGTAGACAGCAACAGCAGCGTTAGTATGTTAACTATCAAACCTGTTAGTATGTTAACTATCACACCTGTTAGTATGTTAACTATCACACCTGTTAGTATGTTAACTATCACACCTGTTAGTATGTTAACTATCACACCTGTTAGTATGTTAACTATCACACCTGTTAGTATGTTAACTATCTCACCTGTTAGTTTGTTAACTATCACACCTGGTAGTATGTTAACTATCTCACCTGTTAGTATGTTAACTATCACACCTGTTAGTATGTTAACTATCTCACCTGTTAGTATGTTAACTATCACACCTGGTAGTATGTTAACTATCTCACCTGGTAGTATGTTAACTATCTCACCTGTTAGTATGTTAACTATCTCACCTGTTAGTATGTTAACTATCACACCTGTTAGTATTTTAACTATCACACCTGTTAGTATGTTAACTATCTCACCTGTTAGTATGTTAACTATCACACCTGTTAGTATGTTAACTATCACACCTGTTAGTATGTTAACTATCACACCTGTTAGTATGTTAACTATCACACCTGTTAGTATGTTAACTATCACACCTGTTAGTATGTTAACTATCACACCTGTTAGTATGTTAACTATCTCACCTGTTAGTTTGTTAACTATCACACCTGGTAGTATGTTAACTATCTCACCTGTTAGTATGTTAACTATCACACCTGTTAGTATGTTAACTATCTCACCTGTTAGTATGTTAACTATCACACCTGGTAGTATGTTAACTATCTCACCTGGTAGTATGTTAACTATCTCACCTGTTAGTATGTTAACTATCTCACCTGTTAGTATGTTAACTATCACACCTGTTAGTATTTTAACTATCACACCTGTTAGTATGTTAACTATCTCACCTGTTAGTATGTTAACTATCACACCTGTTAGTATGTTAACTATCACACCTGTTAGTATGTTAACTATCACACCTGTTAGTATGTTAACTATCACACCTGTTAGTATGTTAACTATCACACCTGTTAGTATGTTAACTATCACACCTGTTAGTATGTTAACTATCACACCTGTTAGTATGTTAACTATCACACCTGTTAGTATGTTAACGATCACACCTGTTAGTATGTTAACTATCTCACCTGTTAGTATGTTAACGATCACACCTGTTAGTATGTTAACGATCACACCTGTTAGTATGTTAACTATCACACATGTTAGTATGTTAACTATCACACCTGTTAGTATGTTAACTATCTCACCTGTTAGTATGTTAATGATCACACCTGGTAGTATGTTAACTATCACACCTGGTAGTATGTTAACTATCACACCTGGTAGTATGTTAACTATCACACCTGTTAGTATGTTAACTATCACACCTGTTAGTATGTTAACTATCACACCTGTTAGTATGTTAACTATCACACCTGGTAGTATGTTAACTATCACACCTGTTAGTATGTTAACTATCACACCTGGTAGTATGTTAACGATCACACCTGTTAGTATGTTAACTATCACACCTGGTAGTATGTTAACTATCACACCTGGTAGTATGTTAACTATCACACCTGTTAGTATGTTAACTATCACACCTGTTAGTATGTTAACTATCTCACCTGTTAGTTTGTTAACTATCACACCTGTTAGTATGTTAACGATCACACCTGTTAGTATGTTAACTATCACACCTGTTAGTGGGGGGGGGGGGGTTCTACTAAACAATATGGAATTGTTTTAAGAAGGTCATACTAAGGATCATGTAGCGGTTTGATTTAGAATTTTAAGATCCCTTGAAGGATAAAGAATAAAATAATAATAATAATAATATTTGATGGAAATGTGTATTTGGCCTTACTGCTATTAACCCATACAAAAGCATTGAATTACAGATTCACTACATGGAACAACAACAGAAAGAAATCTAAAAGAAGTTTGTTCTGAAGTACAGTGGTTTTTCATTTAAAAGTCAGACCTAAGTCTGTCTATTGGACGTCCTCCAATTGTCCGCATGGCCGGCTGCATTTTGCTACAACCGGAAACTTCCGGAAGATTGCCCTTTATTTAGTTATTTTTTAAGAACCCAGAAAATGGAGGCGGTGAGAAAACAATTAATTATTAGCTCGTTAGCTTGCAATAGAAACTTAGTGTGCAGGCTACCTCAAATGAGCTGCTAATGTAACGTTCGCTAGTTCGCTAACTTTGCATACTGTATAGCTAGCTAAGTGAATTAAATATCACCGGCTTGCTAACTTCATATTAGCTAGTTAGCTAGCTATCTTGATGTATTTATCATTGTAACTCGACATGCATTTGTAGCTATGTAGCTATCTAACAGCCATGGAAGAGGGTGAAAGGATTAGCTAGCAATGTCAGCTGTCAGAGAAGGGAGATTAAGGTGAAAGGATTAGCTAGCAGTGTCAGCTGTCAGAGAAGGGAGATTAAGGTGAAAGGATTAGCTAGCAGTTTCAGCTGTCAGAGAAGGGAGATTAAGGTGAAAGGATTAGCTAGCAGTGTCAGCTGTCAGAGAAGGGAGATTAAGGTGAAAGGATTAGCTAGCAGTTTCAGCTGTCAGAGAAGGGAGATTAAGGTGAAAGGATTAGCTAGCGGTTTCAGCTGTCAGAGAAGGGAGATTAAGGTGAAAGGATTAGCTAGCGGTTTCAGCTGTCAGAGAAGGGAGATTAAGGTGAAAGGATTAGCTAGCAGTTTCAGCTGTCAGAGAGGGGAGATTAAGGTGAAAGGATTAGCTAGCAGTTTCAGCTGTCAGAGAAGGGAGATTAGGCTACTCGGGATAGAGATACCTTTCTGGGAGAACATTATGAGGAGAATGGAGGACAGAGAGATATAGCAACATAATATTCAGCTAAAATGCACGGAAATTACTTTTGACGCTAATTTGAGTAAATCTGAATCCCCTTTTAGCCAGGAACCCTGTTCAGCCTTCATGACATGGTTGCATTGAAGACAAGGTCATTTTTATTGATCTGTTATCAGTGTCAGTGTAGAGTAGACCGAGGCAACCATCGTATTAAAGACCACATTTTTTCCCCCCGTGCAAAGTAAAGTAACATCTCTGATATAACAAATAGCCGTTGTCTTTCCTGCTTTGTGAGAGAGGCCAAATACTCCACAGAAAATGACCGTGGTGATGGATCAACTAGTTTTTAGGCACAGTTATCATGCAGTTTGGGGTAAGGTCACTCGGCTGTTTTTTGTCTGAAGCATGAATGCGGTGGGCTTCCAACCCGGCCTTCGGGAGTCGTCGTACGTCAACTGCAAGCCCTTTGTAGGGAACTGCAAGCCCTTTGTAGGGAACTGCAAGCCCTTTGTAGGGAACTGCAAGCCCTTTGTCGGGAACTGCAAGCCCTTTGTCGGGAACTGCAAGCCCTTTGTCGGGAACTGCAAGCCCTTTGTCGGGAACTGCAAGCCCTTTGTAGGGAACTGTAGATGAGTCTTGTGAGGCCGGTTGCTTTGCTCACAGGCATGTACAGTACCAGTCAAAATGTCTCATTCAAGGGTTTTTCTTAATTTTTACTATTTTCTACATTGTAGAATGTAGAACATCACAACTATGAAATAACACATATGGAATCATGTAGTAACCAAAAAGTGTTAAATAAATCAAAATATATTTTAGATTTTAGATTCTTTATAGTAGCCACCCTTTGCCTTGATGACAGCTTGGCACACTCTTGATATTCTCTCAACCAGCTTCATGAGGAATGCTTTTCCAATCTCAATTGGGTTGAGGTCGGGTGATTGTGGAGGCCAGGTCATTTGATGCCGCACCCCATCACTCTCCTTCTTGGTCAGTTAGCCATTACACAGCCTGGAGGTGTGTTGGGTCATTGTCCTGTCATGACCTGCCCTTTTGGATAGGCACCAGATTCCTCACTCTCTCTCTCTCTCTCTCTCTCTCTCCCTCTCTCTCTCTATCTCTCTCTCTGGGTCTCCCTCTCTCTCTCCCTCTCTCTCTCTCTCTCTCTCTCTCTGGGTCTCCCTCTCTCTGGGTCTCCCTCTCTCTGGGTCTCTCTCTCTCTCTCTCTCTCTCTCTCTCTCTCTCTCTCTCTCTCTCTCTCTCTCTCTCTCTCTCTCTCTCTCTCTCTCTCTCTCTCTCTCTCTCTCTCTCTCTCTCTCTCTCTCTCTCTCTCTCTCTCTCTCTCTCTCTCTCTCTCTCTCTCTCTCTCTCTCTCTCTCTCTCTCTCTCTCTCTCTCTCTCTCCTCTCCTCTCCTCTCCTCTCCTCTCCCAGAGTATTATGACGGTTGTATGAATTCCTTGCGGAAATGTCCCCTTCACTACTGGAGTATTGAGGTAGAGAACCTAGGGGTTAAAAAACAACAGTGTCTTGTTTTTTTTTACCCCTTTTTCTCCCCAATTTCGTGGTATCCAATTGTTTTAATAGCTACTATCTTGTCTCATCGCTACAACTCCTGTACGGGCCCGGGAGAGACGAAGGTTGAAGGTCATGCGTCCTCCGATACACAACCCTACCAGGCCACACAGCTTCTTAACACAGCGCGCATCCAACCCGGAAGCCAGCCACACCAATGTGTTGGAGGAAACACCGTGCACCTGGCAACCTTGGTTAGCGCGCACTGCGCCTGGCCCGCCACAGGAGTCACTGGTGCGGATATCCCTACCGGCCAACCCCTCCCTAACCCGGACGACGCTAGGCCAATTGTGTGTCGCCCCACGGACCTCCCAGTCGCGGCCGGTTATGACAGAGCCTGGGCGCGCGAACCCAGAGTCTCTGGTGGCGCAGCTGGCGCTGCACTACAGCACCCTTAAAACCTCTTGATGCTCTGGGGGCGCTATTTCATTTTTGGATGAAAAACGTTCCCGTTTTAAACAAGATATTTTGTCACAAAAAGATGCTCGACTATGCATATAATTGATAGCTTTCGAAAGAAAACACTCTGACGTGTCCAGAACTACCAAGATATTTTCTGTGCGTGCCCTAGAACGTGAGCTTCAGGCAAAACCAAGATGAGACGGCATCCAGGAAATGAGCAGGATTTTTGAGGCTCTGTTTTCCATTGTCTCCTTATATGGCTGTGAATGCGAGAGGAGTAAGTCTGCCCTTTCTGTCGTTTCCCCAAGGTGTCTGCAGCATTGTGATGTATTTGTAGGCAGATCATTGGAAGATTGACCATAAGAGACCACATTTACCAGGTGTCCGCCCGGTGTCCTGCGCCGAAATTGGTGCGCAAAAGTCAGCTGCAAGTATTTTTCCATGGAATTTAGAGAAGAATGCAAGCTTCCATATCTCTCCATGAAGAGATATGTGAAAAAACACCTTGAGGATTGATTCCAAACAACGTTTGCCATGTTTCGGTCGATATTATGGAGTTAATTCGGAAAAAGTTTGACGTTGTAGGTGACTGAATTTTCGGTTCGTTTCGGTAGCCAGATGCGATGTACAAAACGGAACGATTTCTCCTACACACAGACGCTTTCAGGAAAAACTGCGCATTTGGTATGTAACTGAGAGTCTCCTCATTGAAAACATCCGAAGCTCTTCAAAGGTAAATTATTTTATTTATTTGGTTATCTGGTTTTTGTGAAAATGTTGCGTGCTAAATGCTACTCAAAATGCTAAGCTAGCTTTGCATACTCTTACACAAATTAGTCAATTTCTATGGTTCAAAAGCATATTTTGAAAATCTGAGATGACAGTGTTGTTAAGAAAAGGCTAAGCTTGAGAGCAGACGCATTATTTTCATTTTATTTGCGATTTTCAGAAATCGTTAACGTTGCGTTATGCTAATGAGCCTGAGGCTTTAGTCACGATCCCGGATCCGGGATGGGGAGTTTCAAGAGTTAACCACTGCACCACCCAGGAGGCCCATTGAACAATTTCAATGTTCAACATTCCCCCTCTGGCCTTATAGCTTCCTCATTTAGTCACATTACTTTACTTTAAGTCAATATTTAAGTTGTATACAGAACCCAGAGTCTCTGGTGACACAGCTGGCGCTGCAGTACAGAGCCCTTACCCACTGCGCCACCCGGGAGTCCGATCAGTTGTTGTTTTGGGATAACAACATAACTGTATCTCTGAATCTATATATTTGTCAGGGTCACATCCAAATGTTGTGGAACTTATATGATTAAATATGAAACTATTTGTGAGAAGATGTAATGTGAATTTAGCCTTTGAAATGAGATAATAGTTTTTCATATGATGTCTTAACCAGTCCGTGACCACACCCACGTAAAACACAGTGACCACACCCACATAAACACAGTGACCACACCCACGTAAAACACAGTGACCACACCCACGTAAAACACAGTGACCACACCCACGTTAAACACAGTGACCACACCCACGTAAAACACAGTGACCACACCCACGTAAAACACAGTGACCACACCCACGTTAAACACAGTGACCACACCCACGTAAAACACAGTGACCACACCCAACACATTATGACGAAAGGAGGGAACGCCCCTTTTTCACAGAGTGCTTAATTAAATAGGATTCGTGACAAAATTAGACATTAGGCCAACGAGACTGACTGCGCGAGCTAAAAGGTACGGACGGAAGGACTCTGAAACTCTGAAACTTTCAACAGAGAAGAAGAAAATCTCTACGAGACCATTCAGGCGGGCAGTGTGAACCGAATGTCACGAATAGTTAGACTCTATAGACCAGCTACGTGCAGCGCAAGGTGAATACAGTACAAATGGTTAAGACATCTACAAAACTAAAGACATTCACAGTCTGCGAGTGTATATGTGAAATAGTCTAGGAAAACTTGGCCGAAGACGAGAGACAAAAAAAATAACAAATCCTCTCACCACTCTATTCTAAGTTACAGAGTTTGCTGAACAAGGACATGGTGACTTCTGGTGGACAACCATTCTGTCGACTGACATTCCGTCCCACTGGGATTTCCTCGACATTCTTTAGATCCCGTTGTGACATCATCACCTCCACTGTAATTGCAACAATGTAACTTTGACAGAAACCCATGTTGGAACAAACAAATAAAGAACATCTAATTCTGAGCCTAGACTACAGCACAGTGAGGTCAGGCCATACGCTGCGAGCTAAAGCCAACAACCAATCGACCGTAAAGATGATTATTAACAGAATGGGAATCTGACTTTAGGATGTTCTAATATATCTAATATATTCCAGGTTTGTCTGAAAAACGTGTGTTTGAAAGGTTATCTGGGAATATAAAATGAACAGTGTATAAATATAGTTGATTAAATTACATAAATCTATGTTAACTACTAGTGCCTCCCTCTGCCTCTAATGGCCTTTTCCCAGATGCCTGTCGTTATTAATAGCTACTGAATGTATAAAATACTAGCTCTCCTCAGTGTTCTCTGTCTTAATTCACCATTTTGTCTTAATACACTGAGTGTACAAAAAATGAGGAACACATTCCTAATACTGAGTTACAACCACAGTGGTCTAGTCCCCCCAATGTTGAAGTGAAACCACAGTGGTCTAGTCCCCCCAATGTTGAAGTGAAACCACAGTGGTCTAGTCCCCCCAATGTTGAAGTGAAACCACAGTGGTCTAGTCCCCCCAATGTTGAAGTGAAACCACAGAAACCACACACCAACATTTTAGAATTGTCCCTTTAAAGATAAAGTATTACAGGTTTAACTGGGTTTCTTGGTAAGCAAATTAAAACAAATTAGTTTTAAAATCGAACAAATAATTTATTTTTGAAATCTGCTTTGTTTATTCTTGAATACTGTATTCACGTATCCCCCCATATTCTCCTAACCCCTCCTCCCCCTCTCTCCCCTCCTTCTCCCCCTCTCCCCTCCTTCTCCCCCTCTCCCCTCCTTCTCCCCCTCTCCCCTCCTTCTCCCCCTCTCCCATCCTTCTCCCCCTCTCTCCCCTCCTTCTCCCCCTCTCCCCTCCTTCTCCCCCTTCTCTCCCATCCTTCTCCCCCTCTCCCCTCCTTCTCTCCCCTCCTTCTCCCCCTCTCCCCTCCTTCTCCCCCTCTCCCCTCCTTCTCCCCCTCTCCCCTCCTTCTCTCCCTTCTCTCCCCTCCTTCTCCCCCTCTCCCCTCCTTCTCTCCCCTCTCTCCCGCTCTTCTCTCCCTCTCCCCTCCTTCGCTCCCCCTTCTCCCCCTCTCTCCCCTCCTTCTCTCCCCCTCCCTCCCCCCTCCTTCTCTCTCCTCTCTCCCCTCCTTCTCCCCCTCTCTCCCCTCCCTCTCTCCCCTCTCTCCACTCCTTCTCTCCCCTCTCTCCCCTCCTTATCCCCCTCTCTCCCCTCCTTCTCCCCCTCTCCCCTCCTTCGCTCCCCCTCTCTCCCTCCTTCTCCCCCTATCTCCCCTCCTTCTCTCCCCTCATTCTCTCTCCTCTCTCCCCTCCTCCCCCTCTCTCCTCCTTCTCCCCCTCTCTCCCCTCCCTCTCTCCCCCCTCTCTCCACTCCTTCTCTCCCCTCTATCCCCTCCTTATCCCCCTCTCTCCCCCTCTCCTCCCTCCTTCTCCCCTCTCTTTCCTCCTTCTCTCCCCTCTCTCCCTCCTTATCCCCCTCTCTCCCCCTCCTTCTCTCCCCTCCTTATCCCCCTCTCTCCCCCTCTCCTCCCTCCTTCTCCCCCTCTCTCCCCTCCTTCTCCCCCTCTCTCCCCTCCTTCTCCCCCTCTCCTCTCCTCCCCCTCTCTCCCCTCCTTCTCTCCCCTCTCTCCCTCCTTATCCCCCTCTCTCCCCCCTCCTTCTCTCCCCTCCTTATCCCCCTCTCTCCCCCTCTCCCTCCCTCCCTCTTCTCCCCCTCTCTCCCCCTCCTTCTCCCCCTCTCTCCCTCCTTCTCCCCCTCTCCCCTCCTTATCCCCCTCTCTCCCCCTCTCCTCCCTCCTTCTCCCCCCCTCTCCCCTCCTTCTCCCCCTCTCCCCTCCTTATCCCCCTCTCTCTCCTCCCCCTCCTTCTCCCCCTCTCTCCCTCCTTCTCTCCCCTCCTTATCCCCCTCTCTCCCCCTCTCCTCCCTCCTTCTCCCCCTCTCTCCCTCCTTCTCTCCCCTCTCTCCCCTCCTTATCCCCCTCTCTCCCCTCCTTCTCCCCCTCTCTCCCCCCTCCTTCTCCCCCTCTCCCTCTCCTCCCCCTCTCTCCCCTCCTTCTCTCCCCTCTCTCCCTCCTTATCCCCCTCTCTCCCCTCCTTCTCTCCCCTCCTTATCCCCTCTCTCCCCCTCTCCTCCCTCCTTCTCCCCCTCTCTCCCCTCCTTCTCCCCCTCTCTCCCCTCCTTCTCCCCCTCTCCCTCCTTATCCCCCTCTCTCCCCCTCTCCTCCCTCCTTCTCCCCCTCTCTCCCCTCCTTCTCCCCCTCTCCCCTCCTTATCCCCCTCTCTCCCCCTCTCCTCCCTCCTTCTCCCCCTCTCTCCCCTCCTTCTCTCCCCTCCTTCTCCCCCTCTCTTTCCCCCTTCTGCCCCCTCTCCCCTCCTTTTGCCCCCTCTCTTCACTCCTTCTCTCCCCTCCTTATCCCCCTCTCTCCCCTCCTTCTCCCCCTCTCTCCCCTCCTTATCCCCCTCTCTCCCCTCCTTATCCCCCTCTCTTCCCTCCTTCTCCCCCTCTCTCCCTCCTTATCCCCCTCTCTCCCCTCCTTATCCCCCTCTCTCCCCTCATTCTCCCCCTCTCTTTCCCCCTTCTGCCCCCTCTCCCCTCCTTGTACCCATCTCGCCTCCTTGTACCCCTCTCTCCTCCTTCTCCCCCTCTCTCCTCCTTCTGCCCCCTCTCCTCTCCTTTTGCCCCCTCTCTTCACTCCTTCTCTCACCTCTCTCCCCTCCTTATCCCCCTCTCTTCCCTCCTTCTCCCCCTCTCTCCCATCATTCTCCCCCTCTCTCTCCCCCTTCTGCCCCTCTCCCCTCCTTCTACCCCTCTCGCCTCCTTCTCCCCCTCTCTCCTCCTTCTCCCCCTCTCTCCTCCTTCTGCCCCCTCTCTCCTCCTTCTACCCCTCTCCCCTCCTTTTCCCCCCTATCCCCTCCTTCTCTCCCCTCTTTCTCCCCTCAGTGTATACCAGGTGGTGGTAGAAGAGGAGAGGCCTCGGAGGGCGAGGAGGGGAGCGGTTGAGATTCTCCGCTGTTACCCTGTCCCCATCCACTTCCAGAACTCCACCGTCCTGAACTCTGGGTACTACTTCACAGCTGAGTTCCCCGCCGTAGGGCTACAGGCTCCTCAACCCTTCACTGTGGGAGACAACAAGACCTACGGTGGATACTGGAATGCCCCCCTACTGCCCCAGAAGAGCTACAGCATCTACTACCAGGCGGTCAGCACTGCTAACGGGGTGGGTACCTCTTCTAGGGATATTACACTACCTCTTCTAGGGATATTACACTACCTCGTCTAGGGATATTACACCACCTCTTCTAGGGATATTACACCACCTCTTCTAGGGATATTACACTACCTCGTCTAGGGATATTACACCACCTCTTCTAGGGATAATACCTCTTCTAGGGATATTACACTACCTCTTCTAGGGATATTACACTACCTCTTCTAGGGATATTACACTACCTCGTCTAGGGATATTACACCACCTCTTCTAGGGATATTACACCACCTCGTCTAGGGATATTACACTACCTCTTCTAGGGATATTACACTACCTCTTCTAGGGATATTACACCACCTCGTCTAGGGATATTACACTACCTCTTCTAGGGATATTACACTACCTCTTCTAGGGATATTACACTACCTCTTCTAGGGATAATACCTCTTCTAGGGATATTACACTACCTCGTCTAGGGATATTACACTACCTCTTCTAGGGATATTACACCACCTCTTCTAGGGATATTACCTCTTCTAGGGATATTACACCACCTCTTCTAGGGATATTACACCACCTCTTCTAGGGATATTACACTACCTCTTCTAGGGATATTACACTACCTCGTCTAGGGATATTACACTACCTCTTCTAGGGATATTACACCACCTCTTCTAGGGATATTACACCACCTCTTCTAGGGATATTACACTACCTCTTCTAGGGATGTTACACTACCTCGTCTATGGATATTACCTCTTCTAGGGATATTACACCACCTCTTCTAGGGATATTACACTACCTCTTCTAGGGATATTACACCACCTCTTCTAGGGATATTACACTACCTCTTCTAGGGATATTACACCACCTCTTCTAGGGATATTACACTACCTCTTCTAGGGATATTACACTCCGTCTTCTAGGGATATTACACCACCTCTTCTAGGGATATTACACCACCTCTTCTAGGGATATTACACTCCGTCTTCTAGGAATATTACACCACCTCTTCTAGGGATATTACCTCTTCTAGGGATATTACATTACCTCTTCTAGGGATATTACACCACCTCTTCTAGGGACATTACTCCACCTATTCTAGGGATATTACATCACCTCTTCTAGGGATATTACACCACCTATTCTAGGGATATTACACTCCCTCTTCTAGGGATATTACACCACCTCTTCTAGGGATATTACACTACCTCTTCTAGGGATATTACACCACCTCTTCTAGGGATATTACATTACCTCTTCTAGGGATATTACCTCTTCTAGGGATATTACCTCTTCTAGGGATATTACCTCTTCTAGGGATATTACACTACCTCTTCTAGGGATATTACACTACCTCTTCTAGGGATAATACCTCTTCTAGGGATATTACATTACCTCGTCTAGGGATATCACCTCTTCTAGGATATCACCTCTTCTAGGGATATTACACCACCTCTTCTAGGGATATTACACTACCTCTTCTAGGGATATTACACTACCTCGTCTAGGGATATTACCTCTTCTAGGGATATTACACCACCTCTTCTAGGGATATTACACTACCTCGTCTAGGGATAATACCTCTTCTAGGGATATTACACCACCTCTTCTAGGGATATTACACTACCTCTTCTAGGGATATTACACCACCTCTTCTAGGGATATTACACTACCTCTTCTAGGGATATTACACCACCTCTTCTAGGGATATTACACTACCTCTTCTAGGGATATTACACTCCGTCTTCTAGGGATATTACACCACCTCTTCTAGGGATATTACACCACCTCTTCTAGGGATATTACACTCCGTCTTCTAGGGATATTACACCACCTCTTCTAGGGATATTACCTCTTCTAGGGATATTACATTACCTCTTCTAGGGATATTACACCACCTCTTCTAGGGACATTACTCCACCTATTCTAGGATATTACACCACCTCTTCTAGGGATATTACACCACCTCTTCTAGGGATATTACACCACCTCTTCTAGGGACATTACTCCACCTCTTCTAGGGATATTACACTCCCTCTTCTAGGGATATTACACCACCTCTTCTAGGGATATTACACTCCCTCTTCTAGGGATATTACACCACCTCTTCTAGGGATATTACACCACCTCTTCTAGGGATATTACACTACCTCTTCTAGGGATATTACACTCCCTCTTCTACGGATATTACACCACCTCTTCTAGGGATATTACACTACCTCTTCTAGGGATATTCCACTCTCTCTTCTGGGGATATTACACCACCTCTACTAAGGGATATTACACCACCTCTTCTAGGGATATTACACCACCTCTTCTAGGGATATTACACCACCTCTTCTAGGGATATTACACTACCTCTTCTAGGGATAATACCTCTTCTAGGGATATTACACCACCTCTTCTAGGGATATTACACTACCTCTTCTAGGGATATTCCACTCTCTCTTCTGGGGATATTACACCACCTCTACTAGGGATATTACACCACCTCTTCTAGGGATATTACACCACCTCTTCTGGGGATATTACACTACCTCTTCTAGGGATATTACACCACCTCTTCTAGGGATATTACACTACCTCTTCTAGGGATATTACACTCCCTCTTCTAGGGATATTACATCACCTCTTCTAGGGATATTACACTACCTCTTCTAGGGATATTACCTCTTCTAGGGATATTACACCACCTCTTCTAGGGATATTACACTGCCTCTTCTAGGGATATTACCTTTTCTAGGGATATTACACCACCTCTTCTAGGGATATTACACTACCTCTTCTAGGGATATTCCACTCTCTCTTCTGGGGATATTACACCACCGCTACTAGGGATATTACACCACCTCTTCTAGGGATATTACACCAACTCTTCTAGGGATATTACACCACCTCTTCTAGGGATATTACACCACCTCTTCTAGGGATATTACATTACCTCTTCTAGGGATATTACCTCTTCTAGGGATATTACCTCTTCTAGGGATATTACACCACCTCTTCTAGGGATATTACCTCTTCTAGGGATATTACACTACCTCTTCTAGGGATATTACACCACCTCTTCTAGGGATATTACCTCTTCTAGGGATATTACACTACCTCTTCTAGGGATATTACACCACCTCCTCTAGGGATATTACACTCCGTCTTCTAGGAATATTACACCACCTCTTCTAGGGATATTACCTCTTCTAGGGATATTACATTACCTCTTCTAGGGATATTACACCACCTCTTCTAGGGACATTACTCCACCTATTCTAGGGATATTACATCACCTCTTCTAGGGATATTACACCACCTATTCTAGGGATATTACACTCCCTCTTCTAGGGATATTACACCACCTCTTCTAGGGATATTACACTACCTCTTCTAGGGATATTACACCACCTCTTCTAGGGATATTACATTACCTCTTCTAGGGATATTACCTCTTCTAGGGATATTACCTCTTCTAGGGATATTACCTCTTCTAGGGATATTACACTACCTCTTCTAGGGATATTACACTACCTCTTCTAGGGATAATACCTCTTCTAGGGATATTACACTACCTCGTCTAGGGATATCACCTCTTCTTGGGATATCACCTCTTCTAGGGATATTACACCACCTCTTCTAGGGATATTACACTACCTCTTCTAGGGATATTACACTACCTCGTCTAGGGATATTACCTCTTCTAGGGATATTACACCACCTCTTCTAGGGATATTACACTACCTCGTCTAGGGATAATACCTCTTCTAGGGATATTACACCACCTCTTCTAGGGATATTACACTACCTCTTCTAGGGATATTACACCACCTCTTCTAGGGATATTACACTACCTCTTCTAGGGATATTACACCACCTCTTCTAGGGATATTACACTACCTCTTCTAGGGATATTACACTCCGTCTTCTAGGGATATTACACTACCTCTTCTAGGGATATTACACCACCTCTTCTAGGGATATTACACTCCGTCTTCTAGGGATATTACACCACCTCTTCTAGGGATATTACCTCTTCTAGGGATATTACATTACCTCTTCTAGGGATATTACACCACCTCTTCTAGGGACATTACTCCACCTATTCTAGGGATATTACATCACCTCTTCTAGGGATATTACACCACCTCTTCTAGGGATATTACACCACCTCTTCTAGGGACATTACTCCACCTCTTCTAGGGATATTACACTCCCTCTTCTAGGGATATTACACCACCTCTTCTAGGGATATTACACTCCCTCTTCTAGGGATATTACACCACCTCTTCTAGGGATATTACACCACCTCTTCTAGGGATATTACACTACCTCTTCTAGGGATATTACACTCCCTCTTCTACGGATATTACACCACCTCTTCTAGGGATATTACACTACCTCTTCTAGGGATATTCCACTCTCTCTTCTGGGGATATTACACCACCTCTACTAAGGGATATTACACCACCTCTTCTAGGGATATTACACCACCTCTTCTAGGGATATTACACCACCTCTTCTAGGGATATTACACTACCTCTTCTAGGGATAATACCTCTTCTAGGGATATTACACCACCTCTTCTAGGGATATTACACTACCTCTTCTAGGGATATTCCACTCTCTCTTCTGGGGATATTACACCACCTCTACTAGGGATATTACACCACCTCTTCTAGGGATATTACACCACCTCTTCTGGGGATATTACACTACCTCTTCTAGGGATATTACACCACCTCTTCTAGGGATATTACACTACCTCTTCTAGGGATATTACACTCCCTCTTCTAGGGATATTACATCACCTCTTCTAGGGATATTACACTACCTCTTCTAGGGATATTACCTCTTCTAGGGATATTACACCACCTCTTCTAGGGATATTACACTGCCTCTTCTAGGGATATTACCTTTTCTAGGGATATTACACCACCTCTTCTAGGGATATTACACTACCTCTTCTAGGGATATTCCACTCTCTCTTCTGGGGATATTACACCACCGCTACTAGGGATATTACACCACCTCTTCTAGGGATATTACACCAACTCTTCTAGGGATATTACACCACCTCTTCTAGGGATATTACACCACCTCTTCTAGGGATATTACATTACCTCTTCTAGGGATATTACCTCTTCTAGGGATATTACCTCTTCTAGGGATATTACACCACCTCTTCTAGGGATATTACCTCTTCTAGGGATATTACACTACCTCTTCTAGGGATATTACACCACCTCTTCTAGGGATATTACCTCTTCTAGGGATATTACACTACCTCTTCTAGGGATATTACACCACCTCCTCTAGGGACATTACTCCACCTATTCTAGGGATATTACATCACCTCTTCTAGGGATATTACACCACCTCTTCTAGGGATATTACACCACCTCTTCTAGGGACATTACTCCACCTCCTCTAGGGACATTACACTCCCTCTTCTAGGGATATTACACCACCTCTTCTATGGATATTACACCACCTCTTCTAGGGATATTACACCACCTCTTCTAGGGATATTACACCACCTCTTCTATGGATATTACACCACCTCTTCTAGGGACATTACACCACCTCTTCTAGGGATATTACACCACCTCTTCTAGGGATATTACCTCTTCTAGGGATATTACACTTTTGGTGTGGCAGGGCTCCAGACTAATGTAATCCCCTGGTGGTGTTGGTGCCACTAACATTTTCAGATGGTGGCACCAACACCATGAAAAAGAAATGGGTTGTTTCAATGAATAGAAGCATATCTCATTATCTCATTCCTTATAAAGCACTGCATCTCAGTGCTTGAGGCGTCACTACAGACACCCTGGTTCGATATCCAGGCTGTATACCTACCTGCCGTGATTGGGAGTCCAATAGGGTGGCCCACAATTGGCCCAGCGTCGTCCGGGTTTGGCCGGTGAAGGCCGTCATTGTAAATAAGAATGTGTTCTTAAACAGATGCTTGATGAGTAGACATTTTTTTAAACTGCTTGAAAACTGATGCTTTTTTTATAGTCCAAATGATAGACTGACTGGCTTGATTGACTGGCTTTAGGGACTGTAGTGTTAGATGATAGACTGTAGAGTTAGATGATAGACTGTAGGGTTAGATGATAGACTGTAGGGTTAGATGATAGACTGTAGGGTTAGATGATAGACTGTAGGGTTAGATTATAGACTGTAGGGTTAGATGATAGACTGTAGGGTTAGATGATAGACTGTAGTGTTAGATGATAGACTGTAGGGTTAGATGATAGACTGTAGGGTTAGATGATAGACTGTAGGGTTAGATGATAGACTGTAGTGTTAGATGATAGACTGCAGGGTTAGATGATAGACTGCAGGGTTAGATGATAGACTGTAGGGTTAGATGATAGACTGTAGGGTTAGATGATAGACTGTAGGGTTAGATGATAGACTGTAGAGTTAGATGATAGACTGTAGGGTTAGATGATAGACTGTAGGGTTAGATGATAGACTGTAGGGTTAGATGATAGACTGTAGGGTTAGACGATAGACTGTAGGGTTAGACGATAGACTGTAGGGTTAGACGATAGACTGTAGGGTTAGATGATAGACTGCAGGGTTAGATGATAGACTGACGGGCCTGATTGACTGACTGTGGGGACTGTATAGACTGAAGTCCTAGACTAAAATACTCTCAGTCCCCAACATACACACACAAACACACTGCATCGCCCAGCCTTTATCCTTGATGGTAAGTGATGGTGGTGATGATGATGGTGTTGATAGTGGTAATGATGGTGGTGGTGGTGATGATGGTGGTGGTGGTGGTGGTGATGATGATGATGGTGGTGACGATGATGGTGGTGATCATGATGATGGTGGTGATGATAATGGTGATGATGAAGATGATGATGATGGTGAAGGTAATGGTGGTAATGATGATGTTGATGGTGGTGGTGTTGATGGTGGTGGTGATAATGGTGTTTATGATGATGGTGGTGGTATTGGTGGGGATGATGATGGTGATTATGGTGAAGATGGTGATGATGATGATGATGGTGATGGCGAAGGTAATGGTGGTAATGATGATGGTGGTGATGGTGATGGCGAAGGTAATGGTGGTAATGATGATGATGGTGGTGTTGATGGTGGGGATGATGATGGTGGTGATGATAATGGTGTTTATGATGATGGTGATGGTGATGGCGATGTTAATGGTGGTAATGATGATGATGATGGTGTTGATGGTGGGGATGATGATGGTGGGGATGATGATGGTGGTGATGATAATGGTGTTTATGATGATGGTGGTGGTGATAATGGTGTTTATGATGATGGTGGTGGTAATGGTGGTGATGATGATGGTGGTGGTGGTGATGATGAAGCTGGTGATGATGATTATGATGAAGATGGTGATGATGGTGGTGATGATGGTGGTGGTAATGGTGGTGGTGGTGGTGATGATGAAGATGGTGATGATGATGGTGGTGATGGTGATGATGGTGATGATGATGATGGTGGTGATGATGATGGTGGTGGTGGTGATGATGAAGATGGTGATGATGATGGTGGTGATGGTGATGGCGAAGGTAATGGTGGTAATGATGATGGTGATGGTGGTGGTGTTGATGGTGGGGATGATGATGGTGGTGGTGATGTTGGGGATGATGATGGTGATTATGGTGATGATGATGGTGGTAATGGTGGTAATGATGATGGTGGTGGCGGTGATGATGAAGATGGTGATGATGATGATGATGATGGTGAAGGTAATGGTGGTAATGATGGTGGTGGTGGTGGTGTTGATGGTTGGGATGGTGGTGATGATGGTAATGGTGGTGACGGTGATGGTGGTGATGATGGTAATGGTGGTGACGGTGATGGTGGTGATGGTGGTGATGGTGGTGTTGTTGATGACGGGGAATGGTATTAGTCAAGTTCAACAACAACATTGTCGTGGATTGTTCAGAGGATTGTGGATTGTGTCGTGGATTGTTCAGAGTGCAGACTATCCTCTCCATCATCAAGTGGCACCAGGCTCTCCTCCTCCTCTCCTCCACCCCCCCTCTCCTCCCTCTCTCCTCCTTCTCTCCTCCTCTCCTCCTCCTCCTCCTCCTCCTCCTCTCCTCCTCCACCCCTCCAGTTCTCCTCCACCTCCTCTCCTCCTGCTCTCCCTCTCCTCCTCTCCTCTCCTCCCCCTCTCATCCACTCCTCCTCTCCTCCGCTCCCCCTCTCCACCTCCTCTCCTTCTCCTCTCCTCATCCACCTCCACTCCTCCTCTCCTCCACTCCCCCTCTCCTCCCCCTCTCCTCCTCTCCTCTCCTCCTCTCCTCCACTCCTCCTCCACTCCTCCTCTCCTTCTCTCCACTCCTCCACTCCTCCTCCTCTCCTTCTCTCCACTCCTCCTATCCTCCACTCCTCCACTCCTCCTCTCCTCCTCCTCTCCTCCACTCCTCCTCTCCTCCACTCCTCCTCTACTCCTCCTCTCCTTCTCTCCACTCCTCCACTCCTCCTCTCCTCCTCCTCTCCTTCTCTCCACTCCTCCTATCCTCCACTCCTCCACTCCTCCTCTCCTCCTCCTCTCCTCCACTCCTCCTCTCCTCCTCCCCCTCTCTTCCTCTCCTCTCCTCCTCTCCTCCACTCCTCCTCTCCTTCTCTCCACTCCTCCTCTCCTCCTCCTCTCCTCCACTCCACCTCCTTTCCTCCTCCTCTCCTCCACTCCCCCCTGTCCTCCTCCTCTCAGCCTCTCCTCCACTCCCCCTCTCCACCCTGTCCTCCTCTCATCCTCTCCTCCACTCCCCCTCTCCACCCTCTCCTCCTCTCCTCCTATCCACCTCATCTCCTGCTCTCTACAAAGCAAAGCTAAGCAGTGGCTGAGAGTTCAATGGTGACTTGAAGAGATCTGGTCCGGAATGAAGATGGACCTTAAACTGGGTGCTTAAGGAGTTACCACACGTCTTAGATTGAGAGAGGATAGAGAGAGAGAGGGGTGGGGAGAGACAGAGAGAGATGTTAGAGAGAGAGAGAGAGAGCGAGAAAGAGAGATAGAGGGGGAGAGAGACATAGAGAAATGTTAGAGAGAGAGCGAGAAAGAGAGATAAAGGGGGAGAGAGACAGAGAGAGAGAGAGAGAGAGAGAGAGAGAGAGAGAGAGAGAGAGAGAGAGAGAGAGAGATAGAGGGGGAGAGAGACAAAGATGTTAGAGAGAGGGAGACAGAGAGAGATGTTAGAGAGACAGAGAGAGATAAATGTTAGAAAGCTGGAGAAGAGAACAGAGACAACACATGACAGAGGGACGATTAAGGAGTTAATCTCTCCTGAAGAAAGTTTGTTACTCGTTCCAAAACTTTCTAGGGTGAATTGGAGTATCGTGATCAATTATTCCAATCACGATGAAAACATTCTATCTGGGCCTTTACTAACTGAATTAGGTGAAGCAGTGCTGAAACAAATATCCTTCACAGCCAATAGCTCTCCAGGACTGAAGTTGAAGAACCCTGCTACTGTAGTCTGGATGCTGTCAAAGTATTTGATATAAATGAGGAGGCCACAACTACTCAGATACAGTAGAAACTCTGTTGTGAACTATCTATCAATGGCGTACACAGTGTGTCCATGAAGTGGACGGGAACGCCAGTGTTATCATAGTCAAACTGGCTCGGCTGTTCCAGGCTTTGGATTTTTCTCTCCATTACGTTTTCTATTTCCAGGTTCTTCTTCTTCTTTTTTTGCGGGGGATTTTGGTTGGTGAATTGAATCCGACTTTTAGGTGCACGAAATCTCATGCCTTACGACATTATATTCTTTGACGCAATAATACCAATTTGGGGAAAAAGGAAAATTGCTCTGCCGACGAGTAAGAGCCTCTGAAAAAAACAACCACCAACTGTTTAACCCTGTCTGGTCCTACTCCAGACCAACGGTCCTGTTTCAAGGTTGGTTGTCTTTGGGCATACTGATTGGAATCATCCTCGTTGGTCAGGATGTGTTTTCACCTGTTGTCCTCGTTTCTTCTGTGCAGACACAGCTGATATTTAGGAGCTATTGGCTCAGTGCTCCCCGTGTTGGTAGAACACGGCGCTTCCCAAACACCAGGGTTGTGGGTTCGATTCCCACAGGGGACCAGTATGAAACTGTATTCACTCACTTACTGTAAGTCGCTCTGGATAAGGGCGTCTGCTAAATGTACAAGAAATGTAAGGAAGAAGAGCGACACCTGTGTTTAGCGTGTTCCCTTTACATTGTTGAACGGAGCATTTTGTATTTCTCCTGTTCTTTACGTTGTTGAACGGAGTCTTTACCTGGTATTTCTCCTGGTCTTTACGTTGTTGAACGGAGTCTTTACCTGGTGTTTCTCCTGGTCTTTACGTTGTTGAACGGAGTCTTTACCTGGTGTTTCTCCTGGTCTTTACGTTGTTGAACGGAGCCTTTACCTGGTGTTTCTCCTGGTCTTTACGTTGTTGAACGTAGTCTTTACCTGGTGTTTCTCCTGGTCTTTACTTTG